>NW_010361652.1:872984-904302 GCF_000414095.1 Morus notabilis
CATATCCTGACTCGTTTCGACCTGCTGAACGCATCGGTGACCTCCATTTGCACCAATTCGACTTCGTTGAAATACAAAGCGAGCCGTGGAGTTTCAAAAATAGACGATTGGGCAACATAAAATTATCAATAGACTAAATTGTCAAGATGTAGGATATTCTTGTCCATATCCTTGTTAGCCTTGTTTCAAAGTATTTTGGCCCAAGAAAATATTTTTAAGACAAAATATGTTTTAAAAATAGCATAAAATATCCTAATGAGCTCATAATGAACTGAATTAAGGTTTTAACATATATTTTCTTAAAATAATATGTTTTAAGAACCGGTAAACCCACTAATAGCCTAGATATTAGGATATGGATATCGTATCCTTAGGGGCATGACTCGAAATCCATACGGGCCACTACGGTGGTGTTTGGCCTTGCATTAGTCGTAAGTTTTTTTATCATTAAATTACTTGTTGGTTACCTGAAATTTGAAATTTAAGTTTATTTACCTTTCAGTAAAAATGTTGTTTGGTTCCAAATGATTCTTTCGAGCCTGTATTTTCATTATTTATTCAGTTTTTATAAATTATATCCTACTGGACATTTCGTTCACTTTTCCTCTATTTTTAATGTTTTAAACCCCCCTCCAGAGTTAGCGATTTAGATTTACAGCATGACAAGTAAATGCTAATGGATTGAAGCTGCGAGATTCGAAACGGTACGTTTATTTCAGATGTACAATTTTAATTCTAAAATGTACTGTATTTCTGTATATAAGCTGTATTGGTCGACATTGTTCTAAAATTGTATTATTTTAAACTTTATGAACTGTTTTAAATATTGTTTATAAAAGAAAGACTTCAGAGCAGTATATTTTAATATCTATTTTGGTATTTATATATTTTATTTTATTTTCATGAATTTTTCTTAATTAATCCAATTCCATTAAGTTAAATTTTAAATTAAACCTGGGATCGTGACAATATCTCTCTTATATGTATGGACATTGGTGGAAATTTTGAGGATATTTGTGTAGAAATATATCAACGTAACTGAACCATTAACATTATATATCCTGCGTACCTAAATAGGAAAAGTTTTGCCCAACGTAGGCAGAAATTAACAATACATAAGACATTATTATAAACCTGCGGCAAGAAGGGCGAATGATATGGCCTATCGATCATAAGCCTGGCAGATATATAATAGTAATCTTAATCTGTCATTCATTATCCGTTTTCCGCATGTCAAAGGTCCTCAAAGGTCCTCACTTACACCAATTACTTGGAAAATCCAGGCCTAAATTAAAGGGTTAATCTTAAAACCTTCTTATTTATATCAGCTTAAACTTATAATAGTTATATATATCACTACCAATATCATGATTAGCAATGACGACTTTTTTAGAATACAAAGACAATTAAAGGAACGGTTAATGAATCAGGAATTCAAGCCATAGAAAATAAAACATAAGCAAAAATAGCATCTTAATAGCTAGTAGGATAGTACATGATTATACTCAAACATATATATATATATATTTATATATGTATGTATATATTAGAAAAATAATATAACTGTCTCTAACTTCTTTTAACCACCAATACCATTCCCTCCAATTCCAAACAATCCTCAGCCTCTTTTTTGCGAGACAGTACCTTGATAGATTTGTTGTGAACCACACGCCTCATCGTCATTCTAAATTTAGTCAAACCATCTTAAAGCTTTATATGCAAACATGTTCTCCATTAATCTTCTCGTTAGCATCGGGCTCTTGCCCCCATTTAATCCATCTTCCTCGAGAAACACACAGAAAAAAACAAGTTAAAAGAAAGAAAAGTACCCAATTAGAAACAATTAAAAGATATAATGGGTGGTTTTAATAATGCAATTGTTGTAGGACTAGTGATTTCTCTAGTAGCTTGTCATGTGAACCTAAGCAATGGCCATGGCGGGAATGAGAATAACCACGGCAGCCTGTTGTTCTCAGCGGCAGCGCAGGTTTTCTGCGGGCCCAGCAGTTACAAGGAAGCCTGCATACGGAGTTTAGGGTCTATATCCAACAAGCCGAGCGTTACTCCAAAAGACCTCATCCATGCCACTATTCAATCCATCATCACACATGTCAGCGGAGCGCTACACATGTCAGGCAGCATTGCCGCCAATTCCTCGAGCTCCCACAAAATGTGGATGGAGGACTGCAAGGACTTGCTGCAATTCGCGGTGGACGAGCTTCACTCTTGCTTTTCTGTGGTTGAAGAGACCCATTTGAAGTCCATACATGAAAGGCAAGCTGAGCTCCTCAACTGGCTGAGCGCCGTTGTCTCATACCAACACACTTGCCTTGATGGCATCTTTGATTCTGATCTCAAGAATAAGATGTTGTCTACTGGCCTGGATAGCGCAAACCAGCTCGCTAGCAACACGCTCGCCATCATCACTTCCATGTCCTCGATCTTTAGTGCCTTCAAAATCCCTTTTAAGATCGGATCTGGTGGCATTGGTGGTCATAGTGGTGGTCTCAATCTTGATCTTGGTTACGGCTTCTCTTCTCATTTTGGTCTAGACGGCGGCCTGCGTAATGCTCTAAGTGGAAGCCCTGCCACACCTTCCTCCGAACCACTTGAGGAGACATCCAAAGAAGAGACTAGTACTAATGCTGGTACTGGCTATAAATATCCACCATGGTTTTCTTCTTCAGACAGAAAGCTATTTGAATCCGACAATGACGCCAACAGTTATTTGACTCCGAATGCAATTGTGGCCAAGGATGGGAGTGGAAACTTTAAAACCATTGGTGAGGCTCTGGCTGCCTACCCCAAGGACAAAAAGGGTAAGGGAAGGTATGTTATTTATGTCAAGGCCGGGATATACCGGGAATATCTTGCTGTCACAAAGGATCAAGTCAATGTATTCATGTATGGAGATGGACCCCGGAAGACGATCATCACCGGTAGCAAGAACTTCCGCGATGGCGTCTCCACATTCAGGACTGCCACATTCTGTGAGTTTGTTTTTTCATTTCAAATCAGAAAATTACACAGTCCTTCCCCCGTTTAAAGTATATAATATTCAACTTTTCGTTCTTGGTAACGACAAAAGAAAATCTGACCCTCAAAAATTCCACCCCTATTGTGAGATTCAATTTAGTGCAGAACTATAGATAAGATAATTACCTTCAAATAAGGGTAGGAGGAATAGTTGAGAAAAGGAAAATATGTCAAGATAAACTTGGCATCTTGTCTAATCCTACGGCAATTAGTTATGTAGTTAACTAAAACTAAAAGGTGCTAAAAAGGAGAAATTTCAATTCTTTTCTTCGTCTATTCAACCTCATTTGTATGCATATGTTTGTGCAGCCGCTATTGGAGAAAGGTTTGTAGCCAAGTCAATAGGATTTCAGAACAGGGCAGGACCAGAGGGACACCAAGCAGTGGCGCTACGAGTTCAGTCAGACATGTCGGCCTTCTATCACTGTAGAATAGATGGCTATCAAGATACGTTATATGTGCAAACCCATCGCCAGTTCTACCGCAACTGCATCATATCGGGCACAGTAGACTTCATCTTTGGCGACGCTGCAGTGGTCATCCAAAATTCTCTGATCATCATAAGAAAGCCGGGGCCCGGGCAGAAGAACGCAGTGACCGCTCAAGGTAGAGTTGACAAGCATCAGACAACGGGCATAGTAATCCAGAATTGCAGGATTGTGCCGGAACAAAAACTCTTTGAGGAGAGATTGAAGGTGCCGACATACTTGGGAAGGCCGTGGAAGCAGTACTCGAGGACGGTGATAATGGAGTCGACAATTGACGACTTGATCAAGCCGGTAGGTTGGCTGGAATGGGATGGGGAATTTGCGCTGGACACATTGTACTACGCGGAGTATGCAAACAGAGGCGCAGGAGCGGCGACGGAGCAGAGGGTGAAGTGGAAGGGATACAAGGTGATCAGAGACAGAAACGAGGCCCTCCAATTCACGGCGGCTAACTTTATTCAAGGAGACGTGTGGTTGAAAAACACCGGGGCACCCTACTTCCTCGGCTTCAAACACGTCAAGTGACTGGACTTGTTTGAAGTGAGTGCATTTAAGTACAAGTATACGTATGCATGTATGTACGTATATGTCTGACTCCGAGGATAGAGAGGATGGATGTCGTGTCCATATTCCCTCCCCACCTCGCCCTTTCGGTTTCCCTGAATGCTCGAATATTCCTTTTTCCTCCCTCTTTCTTCAGACTTGAGCTCTTGGATTATACATCTTCATCCTTTGTTTCGTCTTCCAAGTTCCAATATATAATATCCAAAGTGCCGCAGGCTCCTCTGATAGTATTCCTCAAATATAATGTACTCATCAAATATCTAGCTATCTACATATCTGAACTATTATGCCAGATATTTGTGTTTTATTTGGTTGGTAATGGATTGATCAAGTGCACATCTTGCAATGCAGTCATTGAATAAGACTATTTTTAATGCATTTGTTACTCTTTTAAGTTACACAAACACGCAGAGAAAAAGACTAGAGTTTGGAATGGGAAAGTGGAAAACAAAAGAATACTAAGTTAGCAGACAAATATTTCAAACAGTTGGACTGCATTTCAATTGCATTCATAAATCGAATCCTACCAAAACAAGTAAGGGGGGAAAGATCACGGATTTATATTTGGACAGATTTTCATTGCTCTTTATCCATAAAGATTTAAATATTTAAAGCAGCAAAAACAAAAAACAAAAACAAAAAAGATTATGGGCAAAGAGTAGAGAAACATACCTGGGGGCTCACACTCAAAGCTCAAAAAGGCAAAGCTTTCCGTTTTCTCAACTCAAGACTCGCACTCAAAATACTCACCCATTACTCGGAGGAGAAAATGGAAACGCGAGTAATTCGTTTATTTTAACCCTTTTTTTATTTTTAAAAAAAGTATCTTATAGAGAAAAATAAGAAAGAACATTATATCTTGCCTTGCTTATTATATTGGCCAATCACCATCCGTTCGGAGCGAGTAATGTTTTCCCGACGTTTCTCATTTCCCAATCACCATCCGTTCTGTATGTATTCTAGTTTAGGTAGAGTTTGATCCCCACGCCCAATTTATGTGAAAAAAAAAAGAGTATAGAATTAAGATTTAGAATCAGAATAAGATTGAGGATTTACAATTTAATAGAATATGGATCTGTTTTTTTTTTTTTTTTTTTTTTGAAAAAATTTCATATTGCTATAATGTGTTATAACTTAATTGTCTTTTAATATTTTGTATTTTTAATATTTTAAATTAATATATTGACATTTTAAAAAATTATTTTTAATACTCTAAGATCATTTATTAAATTTATCATTCTCATTATTTTGTCAAAAATTAATAAATTTCAAAAAATTTTAAAAAATATTATTTTAATTTAAAACATTATTTTTATTTTTAAATGTCTAAAAAAACTTTGAGAATTTTTTTAAATTTATTATTAGTTTTTTAATTAATTAATGAGAAGAATAACTTTAACATTTTAATCCTAAAAATAATTTTAAGGTATTAAAATGATTTTTAAAATGTAAAAATATTAATTTAAAATTATTAAAAATATAGAATACTAAAAAATAATTATGTTAAAATATAAAATACCAATATGAAATTTCCCTTTTTTTAATTAGAGTTAGGATTAGGATTAGGATTAGGATTATGATATACAGTATATGAGTGTGTGTGTCTTGTGACGACGACTACGAGAAGGAAGATCTAAGAGACAAAATAGGTTCCTAGTGGAGTTAAACTGTAACTCTGAAGTTGAGTTAAAGCTAGGTGCGTGCTTACGTGGCACTCCATCTTCCACTAGTTAAACAAGTTAATTTAGTTCGACTTGCTGAAAAAAAAAAAAAAAAAAAAAAAGGGGGGAAAAGGAAGGGGAGAGAGAGAGAGAGAGAGATGGCAGAAATGGCGAGGGTGAGGGCATTAGCGCCTCATCATCTTGTTCATGATGATAGAAATAACACTAATTCCATTTCTACTAGTTGTATACCAAATTCATTCTTCATAATCCCAATCGCCACTAAATACGGCAGCAGCAGCAGAAGAAGAAGAAGAAGAAGAATCTGTTGCAAATATGAGATTAGCAAAACGCCGTCGTTGGAGCTGGAGCAGGCTGGGGAAGGAGGGAAGATGGTGGTGGAGCTGGTCGGAGCATTCAACCACATCACCCACCGCATGAGCACGACCACTTCAGATACTCCATCAACTTCTTCTTCAATCATTCTCTTCAACGCTCTCAAGCTCTCTCTCCCTCTCCTCCACTCCCTCTCCAATGAACATAACAGCAATAGGTCCCTTCGCCGCTCCCCTCTGGCCTCTGCCTTCTCTGTGGCTTTGCTCCTCGCCGACCTCCGCATGGACGCCGAGGTCATCTCCGCCGCCCTCCTCTTCCCCGCGGTGGCTGCCTCCGCCATCTCTCTCCCTGATGTCCGGCGTCGCCTCCACTCCCCTGCCACCGCCCACCTCCTCCACGACTCCCTCCGCCTCTCCACCTCCCCTCTTCTCCACAAACATGAACATTTTGAATTTGACGGTGACGGTGATGGTGATGACTCTTCCTCCGCCGCACTCCGCAAGTTCTACTTGAAGCACTTCGACAGTCGAGCTCTGGTTCTCCATCTCGCTCTTAAGCTCGACTCCATGCGTCACCTCCATTACCTCCCTCGCTACAACCAGCAACTCCTCTCCCTCCAGGTACTTTACAAATCCAATATTCCTTCTTCTTAATTAATCAATTAAAGTGCCAGCCTGACTTTGACTCTTTCTTCCCTCCCTCCAGGTTCTCAGGATTTACGCTCCTCTGGCCCATGCCTTGTCCCTTCCATTGTTGTCCCTGGAGCTTGAGGATCTCGCCTTCCGCTCCCTCTTCCCTTACTCCTATCTCTACCTCGAGGCCTGGTTGAGGAGCCACGACACTCTTGATGATGATGATGATGGTGGTGGTGATGGTGATGGTGGTGATCAGAAACGACCTCTCATCCAAGTTTTCAAGGAAGAATTGCTTCACTCTCTTAAATCCGATCCCTTGATGTCGGCCTTGGTCGATGACATCTCCGTCCAAGGCCGCTACAAGAGCCGTTATAGCACTATGAGGAAGATCCTCAGAGACGGCCGCCGGCCTGACCAGGTCTACGATGTTCTCGGGTTGCGAGTGGTGTTGAGGCCAAGGGACCAACAATACAATGACAATGACAATGACAATGACAATGATAAGAATGATAATGATGATGGTGATGCTGGGGAGAGAGCCTGCTACCGAGTAGGTGAGATCGTCCGGTCTCTGTGGAAGGAAGTGCCTCACCGGACGAAGGACTACATTGCCAACCCCAAACTCAATGGATACAGGAGTCTCCACATGGCTGTTGATGTGAGCGAAAATGGCAGGAGGAGACCTCTCATGGAGATTCAGATAAGGACCGAAAAGATGGACTTGCTCGCCGTTGGTGGCACCGCCTCCCACTCCTTGTACAAGGCCGGCCTCACTGATCCACAAGAGGTGCCTTTCTAATACTATCTTCATTCCCATGCTTGTTGATTGTGTTGGATGATTCTAAACATTCAAAAATAAATGGATTTGCTTTATCTACACATGGCCATAGTTATCCTAAGCACATTGCTTAGACTTGGCAGTTTTCGATTGCTTCTATGTTTCTGAAAGAAACACAACGTTTACATTAAGTAAAAACGGACCAAGTGTCTTGTTGTACGATTCCGGATTGTCCCAACTTGTAATTTCGTATCTTCTCCTTTTTGTTTTGTTTTTTTTTTTTTTTTAATTTTGGTGGTTATTCTGCTATGTTACTCTAAAGATTCATAGTTTGGCCAATTAGATTTAGAATGAGATACACTTTGGATCTTCTAGCTAGCCTATTCCTTATGAAGAGCCGGCCATATACACGATAGAAATTACTTTATGGAGTCTGATAATGCTAATGTGTCGGAATTCAGGCAAAAAGGCTGAAGGCCATAATGGTGGCTGCGGCTGAACTTGCAGCGCTGCGTCTTCAGGATCTCCCATCCACCACTAGTCACAAAGGTATTGAAATCGACAGGAGAGACAGAGTATTCCGCCTTCTCGACAAGAACGGAGACGGTAGGATCAGCATTGAGGAACTCATGGAAGTGATGGAGGAGCTTGGTGCTCCTGGGGAAGATGCGCGTGAGATGATGCAGCTCCTCGATTCCAATAGCGACGGTTCTCTTAGTTCTGAAGAATTCGACTTGTTTCAGAAACAGGTGAAGATTCCTACAAGTCATTGATTGATGTGTTTCTTAATGGAAGTAACCATGGCAAAATAAAATCACCAAGTAATTTTCTTTTGTTGTGTACTTGTGTCGTAGGTTGACTTTATACGCAATTTAGAAGACAGAGATGATCAGTACAAGATGATGCTGAATGAGAAGCTTCAAATTGCAGAAAATAGTGGCTCCGTTCAGGTATATACTGAAGGGCCTGGGAGTAGCCTTGGAAACAACTAGAATTGCTTCCATTTGTTTGAAACATATCTATACATCTATATATAACAGAGCTGGATATAGAAAACTACTCACAGATTGAAAACATCAAAACTTTCAATCTAAACTTCAAAGGACTTACAATTTATTCTGGGATTCCACTACGGGAAGTTGTTCTACAGAGTTGTTCTTACAATATAATCTTTACAAATGTTTTTCTGGAAGTGGGAGAAGAGGAATGATTACAAAAGAAAAGAAAGGAAAAGAAAAGATGGGAGGTTACGTGGGTGGAGAGAAGTAGAGGAGAGAAGAAGTGTTGTGTAGAAGTGTTCCTCTCTCTCTCTCTCTCTACATATATATATGCTTTGAAGGCTTACCATTACCATTGGTCCATTACCATCCATTACCATTACCATTACCAACAGGTGTATCCTAATGTACCTGTAATTAAACTCAGCATTTTTTTTTATGCTGTATATGATGTTTTTTACTAGTTTAACTTCATTTCTTCTGTAGCTGCCCTATGTTTCTGACCCTTTTTTATAAGTTTAGAAAAAGCCCTACTCTTATTTCCTAAACAAGGGGACAAGTTTCTGTAAGTAGCAGCCATTTGACAGAGATTATTATTGTTTTGTTGTTCAGTGTATTTAGAGTGTATCTTTAGATTGAAGATTGTTCTGTACTATCTCGAGACAAATGAAATTGCTCGACAAAATTTGCGTGTTACATAAATCAGCAAATGCATTGTCCTACGAATGTTTTATTCCAACCTTTAATTTCAAGATTGAAGTTTTTTCCCGGTATTTCCTTCTTTTTTTTTTTTTTTTTCATGGCAACCGGAATTCCATTCCATTGCCAATCATAACGGCATTTTTGTCCTCTTGGTATTTTATCACCATTTCACTCGTAGTACCCTTTTTTCCTTTTTTTTTTGGAATAACCTAGTATGGTCTTCTAAGTTCATAGTTCCTCCTTTTACATTATCAGTCATCCAATTATTTAATTCTGTAACAAAGATAGTGTTCAATGTACACCAGCGAAAATAAACAAATAAATAAATACTTATTGAGATGCGGTGATGAATTTAATAACAGAGAGAGAAGTAATAAACCAAGAAGAAAAAGCGTATACACTGCCTTTCTACTCTATACAACCCTTGCCACTGCAACCCTTCGATTCTTCACTATTTTTCGTGTGGCATTAATATGTTTTATATATGCCTAATGTAGTAATCCCAGAATAAACCAAATAATACACTTTAAAAAAAAAAGAAAAAAGAATCAATTTAAAGGAGCTGAATTTCTATAGTACGAGGAGTATATCCAGTATTCCTTTGACTTGAGAAAAGGCTGCAAAAGCTCAAACTTGTGTGGTTAACAGCTCTTGGCTTGAGGGAACACCCAAGTCATTGGATAGCCTCTTACACAACTGCACAAACCAAGACTTGGTTTAAGTAAGTATCTCAAATCTTCAAATCTAAAAACACGCACACACACAACACAGAGTGATAGAGAGACGAGTTGTTTACCTGTCTGTAAACCGACGCATCTCCATATGATTTCCTTAATTCAACTACATACAAAGAATGGCTAATCTCGAACACCTGTCGCAATTTTCGAGATGATTGATCAGTTTGTTTAAGTTAAAATTTGTCGATAAAAAGGCCCTTGTGAAATTAACAAATATTATGTATTGTAGCTTGATAAAAAATAAATAAAGAATAATAATATTTTTTTAAAAAAACAAACAAACAGTTGCCATACTTGTCAAATGCATTCATTCTATGAAGAAAATTATCAAAATGACATACCTCCGCCGCAACGGAGAGACTACCAGGACTTTTTTGCCCCTTGTGCTCTTGCGTCACTTTCAACTGAAAAATAGAAAGACCAAAACATGTCAATGTCTCCGCTTGGTATCTGAAATTGTGCATTTTAGGTTTAGTTTCTGCGCATATATGCAAATACTAACCCTTCCATTTTTCTTTTGAACACAAAACCCCATCTCCGTTACAATCTCCTCAATCCTCTCGATCAACTCTTTTGCAGAATGGTTGGATGTGAACCTGATCTTTCTCTCGGAAACATCCTGAATTACAGCATAGAGATAAGTGTAGGTATTCAGTGACAAATCGTACTTAACTTCAATAAGAAAGAAAGCAAAATACAAAGCACCACTCTCACCTCCTTCTCAAAGAAACCTGAGAGGTCTAGGCATGAGGACATTCCAATCAGTTGAAAGGCATTGATTAGTACAGGCGAGTCTGAATTCTTCTCCGCTTCTTCGGGTACCACTTCATGAAGTGAGAAGGCGTTATCGCCAATGTTGTTGATATCTTCTTCCTCCTCGGGGTTTGCAGGAATGTAACCCTGCTTAAACCAATCGTCCGATTTGATGTCTGCCATTGTTATCCGCTTCACGGGGTTGGGATCCAGAATTCTCCTTATCATGTTCTGCGCGCCAGGTGAGAGCCATTTTGGTATCTGAGTATCTCCCTTCAATATCTGAAATCGCTCAAAAAAATAAATAAATAAATAAATAATAAGAAAGAACTTCTTTGATTAAGGTAAGGAAAATCGAATACAACTTTCTCATTACCTTTTGATAGAGAACTGCGAGATTTCTATCGTCAAATGGAAGATATCCTGTAAGAATTACATACAATATGACACCGCACGACCATATATCCGAGGCGGCACCGTCATATCCTCTGTTCACGAGGATCTCTGGAGCAACATAGTTGGGACTTCCACAAGTTGTATGCAATAAACCATCATCCTAAAATGGTACAACAAAGTAAGTTAACACAAGATTTACCACTTGCAAAGCTCTTTTTTTTTTCTTGGTTTGAAATTGCAGTATAAATACTCTGAAATGCTGCGGCAATGCACTGAGGCCAAAGTCAGAAATCTTTATGTTCCCTTTAGCGTCAACAAGAACATTCTCAAGCTGCATTAATGAAAAGGATCAAACATTTGTAAGAGATGAACCAGAAAATCTTGGAATAGATTTGTCCGACTCAAATGGCATAGCAAAATTCTCGGAAAGGACAAGCAAGAGAGAAAAAAAAAAAAAAAAAAAAAAAAAAAAAAAAAAAAAAAAAAAAAAAACCTTGAGATCGCGATGGAAGACACCCTTATTATGGCAGCAGCTCACGCCATCAATCAACTGTTGGAAGAGCTTCCTGCCTTGAGCTTCTGTTAGCTTGCCCTTAGATGCCTATACATATAATAATATTAGGACAATTTAACTATTTTCAGTCACATTCTTGATCTCAAAGAATTGAAGGGACAACTTTGCAAGTTGAGTGGAAAAATCTGCTTACAATTCTATCAAAGAGTTCTCCACCGGTGACGTATTCTAAGACCATGTAAATCTTGGTTTTGCTTGCCAAAACCTGCAGAGTTGCCACCACAATGGGACGCCATTTATGTTTATGAGAACATAAATAAAATCTTAAAGAAGATAGAAGCATCGATGAGCTAAAGCATATTCTAGCATGGATTATAGAATCTAGCTAGCAATGGTACTTGTTGAGCACGAGAAGATTTTTAAATATCGATTAAATCACGTAAATAAATTTAACTTTTAACTCATTTTACCAGTACCAACATAAAAAGAGAATTCAAATGAGAATATTTGTATACAATATTACTTATCAATATTGGTAATGCAACTTTATATGGGGTAGTGCATTGAAACAATCATACGATACAAGAATGTCGTTGAATTCATTATTTTTACCTTTTGTCCACGTTTTATTACATATTATCATACGCGTATACTAAAGATTCTTTTTTTTTTCCTTTTTCTTGAAATTTACATAAGACTTGAGAGGACGGGGGGCGCCGTAATTGAAGGCCAGAGGACAAAGATGGGCCCCCGGTGAAGAATGAAAGAGGAAGGAAAGAAAAGAAGAACATGCCACGTAATATAGATATAGAAGAGCATCTCCGTGGATTTTAGGTCTCGTTCACTTTGTATATTCGAATTTTTAATTTAAATAGAGATGTGATATTTTTTAAGAGTTTTTCACTGTAACAAAAAAAATTAGATGTGATATTTTTTGAGAACTTTTTACTATAAAAATTTAAAATTAAAAATTCAAATCGGTGAAATGAACGATGCTTTATTCTTATCCAAGCAAGTCCCGGGCCCTTTGTCAGCTGAGAGGTGAGAGGTGGGCCATCCAATTCCACGCATTAAGATGGTCCCCTCATTTATGGTGTTTTTTACACATCATGTACACATACAAACACATAAGTTTATGTTACCATGTGTGCTAACGCCGTGTCTAAGCTTGGCCGGTTACTCGTGCATTGAAAATAAATAAATAAATAAAAATAAAAAACGTGCAAGTGTGGGAAGGAGGAACGGAAATGCTAAATTCAAAGCTGACTTGTTCTGACGACTTCAAATTTGTGTTGAACGAGGATGAACCACTAGAAATTTGGTGGATATTTGGTTAGTGATGCGTACAATGATAAAACAAAATAAAATAACAAAAATAATTTAAAAAAAGGTGGGGAGGGTTAAAATGATTGGTAAAAGCCAAAAACAGTGAACATGTCATCACCCACCCAAATTGACAAGCAGAGTCCAGATTCCACAATCCACATGGAATAACGACTCTCTCCCCCTCCCTCCCTAATCTAATCATCTATCTATCCAGTATTCAGTATTCAGTATTCTGCGCTGCCAAATTGAAATTATATTAATGCTATGTTGGAATTTCACTAGACTTTCCCACCAATTCATTAATCATTAATCAAGGGATCAAAACACAAACTGAATTAAATATATGGCCTTTAAATTTGGCCAATCCACAAATTCATCCAAACCCAGGAACAAAAATAAGATAATTGCAATCAGTCGGATTTCCATACGAATTTATTATAAGCTACTATCTTATTTTTCTTTTTTCTCTTTCCTTGAAACAAATTCTGAAGTGAAGATGAAAAGGAAGAGAAAAAGATAGAACATTGGTAGGTAGGTTACCTCATGTAATCTGACGATATTAGGATGTTTGAGGAGCTTGAGAGTGCCAATCTCTCTCTTAATCTGCAAAATTGTTTTGACTGATTATTATTAATTGTTGTTATTTAAAAGAGAAAAAAAAAAAGATGGGAAGAAATAATTAGATCTGCATGTTTCATGATGTGTGTGATATGATCAGAATAATATCATGAAAATTACAAAAAAAAAAAAAAAAAAAAAAAGGGGGAAGGAATAATTGGAATTGATATGGAAATATAGCAATATATAGGGCGATACCTGATCGGTGATGTTGAGACTGATGATTCTGTTCTTCTCGATGATCTTAACGGCGTAAGGCTTTCCAGATTGAATGTCCTGAGCGAGCTTCACTTTCCCGAAGTTTCCTTCTCCAAGGGTCCTTCCCACCTGATATTTCCCCAGTTGCATTCCCTGTATGGTTTTCTTCTTCTGCACCCCCGGATCTTCTTCTTCCTCCTTCTTGGTGATCCTATTATTATTTCTAATACTCAAAGTCACCATCGACAAATACAATATAGATATATACCGATTTATTTCTCTTCCGAATTTCGATAATACTTGATTTGTTCGGATAATATATATTTGTGTTGAGTTACGTGCTGGGTTGAATATTGGATTCCAATGAAACCCAAAAGCGTAACGAAATTACAAAACACGAACTAGTCTCTGCGAGAGGGAGATATATATATATATATATATAAACACATATAATATAACACAGAGTGAGAGAGAGAGAGAGAGAGACGTGTAATTTGTAAATGTAAAAGTAAGTAATAATATGTTTATGTGTGTATAAATAAGTAAATGTAGAACCAAAGAAGAGGAAGATTTGAAACGTTTGAAGGAAGCAAACGAATCAAACAAACTCTGAACAGTCAAACACCTCTCTCTCTTTCTCTCCCACCCTCCTTTGCCTCTCTTTCCTCTCTCTTCCTCTCTCTAACTTGCTTCTTTCTTCTTCTTTTTTTTTTTTAATCGTTTTCTGCCTTTTAATTTAATTTTTTCTCGTCTCTTTATATTGTTTTTTTTTTTTTTCGTTTTTATCGCTTATCAGTACTGAGATAATAAAATCAATTCCCCCATCCACGCTGCATTTATAACCGTCTATAGTAATTAACCACTCGTTGTGCGTTACCTATTTCTTCGTCTAGATACGATATATATACCATATTTCCTTATTTTTCTTTCTTCTTCCTTATATTTTTAGGTAAAGTCTCTGGTCAGGCACTTAAAAAGTGCTGACCAGAACGGCAGTTGTACAATTTAAAGATTTTTTGTACATTTACATATAAAAGTTGTATAATTCAGTATAAGTCTTGTATATTTACATGTAAAGATATATAAGTTATACAATTCATCATATGTCTTGTATATTTACATACGGAAGTTGTACAATTCAGCATAAGTCTTGTTTATTTACAGAACGGCAGTTGTACAATGTTATTATACGAGATGGAATCCATTCCTTCTTGAGAAAGAAGTAGATAAATAATTCTCTTGAGGGTTGATTCGGTACTTAGATAAATAATTTATGTCTATATGTCATGCCCCGGGGCAGGGGTCGGTGACGTGGAGGCTCGATTAGGGACTAAGCGCGATTAAGAATAAAACATTAAGGAAATTCTCAAACGAGCCCCACATTTCACTGAAAATAAATTACTGAATACAAGAGGTTTATAACATTACAGACATCAACCACAGTCTAGAAATTCAAAGATTCAGAGTTTACATAATTTATAATTCGTACACAGGAATGATGATCGACATCCTCACCAAATCTGGTGGTAGCAACTAACTCAGCTACTCCGTGCTGCTCCTAGAGTCGCCTGGGAGGGGTTAATATTTATAAAATAAAGAAAACGTGAGCGAAAGGCCCAGTAGGATATATTTTGAAATAATTTTATAAATAAGTAAATAAATGTGCAAACAAACAAATAAATAAATAAGTAACTAAATAAATATAGATATTTAGTTTCAACACAATAGCCGGAACCTCACATCTTTTTTCTCAAAGGAAATATAATTAAAAATCTCTATATTACAGGCATCAGCAAGTAATTTATACTATGATAAATTACTTCCACAACCACATGCACAAGCCATATCACCCCGGGCCGGGTTTCGGGTCCTGCCCCCAAGGATGCACTCTCCACATCCTATCTAGGTCATCAGCCGGTTTACCGATTTGCAAGATCTCTTATCTTAAGAAATCATTCATTAAACTTTATGAAACATTTCATTATACTCCCCAGAACTACAACAAGCCATGGGGTTAAAATGTTTTTCTTTTGCAAACATGCCCTTTCTTTAAAACATTTGCAAGGCCAAAATTCTTTTGAAAACATGCTCAAAAAGGAAAGGGTAAGAAATCCGACCTCACAAGTACCAAACCTGGCTAGCGTTACACTATTCCGGCTTTCGCTTTCTTAAAGCCTCTCAATCCGAGTCCTCAGCTAGCACTGATACAAAAACACACTTTAGGATCCAATTCTCATTCCTAAAGCAATTCAATACCAATTATACACTTCGATTTCCTATTAGTGTGCCATAATTTAATTACCGGTTTCACAAATAATTTCATGTTTCAAATCATCATTCCAAGAGATTTTAATCTCAAAACATAGATTAAAGAAGCTAATCCCTTCAATCTAGGTCCCCAAATGAAGCCAATTTGGGTTCTCCTTGAAAACTAAGGTCAAAACAAGGTTTTTTTTAACAAAACATGGTCAAACCCCGTGTACACAAATCGATCGGAGTTAAGTGTCCTTATATACTGAAATTAATATTGGAGTTTATATTGCTTTAATTTAGAAAATAACATACTTATTTAAAAAATAATAATTTTAATCAAATTTAACGTCACAAACATATACTATTTCTATATCTATAACTATATTATAAATGAAAGTTCCCCTTGTATCCTATTCAAAATTTTGGTCAAGTTATTTTGTCTCATTCTTATTTCGTCTTGTTCCCCACCCCCCTCCCCCAAACACACAGACTATTTTTTAACTTCCGCCCCCCTCTTTTTTTTAACTTTTGTTGATTTTCTTTTCTCTTATTATTTCCTTTTCTTTTTCCTAACATTATACATCTTCAACTGCGTATTATAAAAATATTTTTATTCCAATTTATCCTTGTAAAAATAATTTATTTTAAGTATATTCCTAATTAAATTATTCTTTTTTAATTATTTGAAATTTTTTTATTGAAGTGACCTTCATAAAAACTTTTTTTAACTAATCACCACAGCTTTCATCAAATGATGCATGTGGGCTGGGCCATTCCCACCCAAAGGGTGGCCCGATTCGGCCTGGCCTGGTCGGGAAGAGATTCACATGGAGACTATTGCTTTCCGGGAATAGAATTCTTTCTATGTTAGCTAGCGGGGGCGGGCTTTCCTATGGTAGTCCCGCTCCCGCCTCTGACCGTCCGTCCCGTCTCATCTTGATTTGGCTATAAGCCAGCCATGTTAGCTCCACATGATAGCCTTTTTCTAAAGGCTAAAAAGGCACTCATCAGTCAGCTCGGCCCCTTTCCTATTCAGCTTTGCCGCCTATTAAGTAAGAGAATAGGTCCCGCGGCCCGCCTTTATTCATCTATACCAACTGCCACGCACGACCCGAACGATTTCAGCGCCAACTTTTCTTGATTTGCTTTTCTCTTATTTTTTTTTATTTTTCCTAACTTTATATATCTTCAACTACGTATTATCAGAATATTTTTTCCCCAATTTATCCTTGTTGTCATAATTTATTTCAAATATATTCCTAATTAAATTATTCTTTTTAATTATTTGAAAATTTTTATTAAAGTGACCTTCATAAAAACTCTTTTTTTTTTTTAACTAATCACCACAATATAATAATTTTCTCAAATGTATTCATATTTAAGTCTGTCTTTTCCTTCTCATATAAACAATTTCTACTTTTTTTGTTGTTGTGTTTGTCAAGGAAAATTTTAGGCTATATATGAGAAATAATATTTGAGAGTGTTGAAAAATAGAGAGAGAGAGTTAAGTAAGACATATTTTTATATAGCTATATTAAATACAAGTATATTTGAGAATAGATTTTTGAATAAAGTATATTAGTGAAAAAATAATGAGACACATTTAAGAAATTTAAAATATGCACTATATATATATATATATATATGAGAGTTCCTTTTTTCACTATTCAAAAATATAGTCTCTCTATTATGTCCTCGTGTTTTTTTTTTTCTTATTCTCTTCATGTTACTTAAAATTTTAAAAATATTAATTTGGTGAAGAAGATTCATTAAGTTTGTCATAAATTCTTTTATCAGATATGTTTTTGAAAGATTTTTTTCTTTCTTCTATGAAATTGATTTTCTTTTCTCACAAATCAATCCAACTAATCTATAGTATTTATTTCAATCTTTAATGCATAAAATAACCACGACATATGATAAAATAAATTATAGTTAAAACGTTAATTCATTATTTTCTCTATTTAAAATAATTCATTACTTTGTTAGTATCTATTCTTGATGAAATATTAAGAATTTATTTTCAAAATAAACAATGATTAGAATATCAAAATTGATAAATATTTATTGTCATATCTTAAAAGCACATAAATGTTTTTACTATAGTGCTCTTTTTATAACTCAAATCATAATTCAAATTTTTTTGCTGTAATATTTTTTCTCATAAAAATTTAAATTCAGCTTTTTTTATTACAATATTTTCTCTATATAAAATTTACTTTTAAATCTGAGTCTCAACTTAAGTCGTGGAAAGAACATGAGAATAATAATGTTATCCAACCTCCATAAAAAAGCCTCAAACGTGCGAAGGATGGGACATTAACTAGTATACATAAAAGGATCCGATCGATAACTTCTAAGACGCATCAATATCACATGCAGATTATTATTATTACGTTTTCTAAAAGGTGTATTTTCAGTATATTTCCACTAGTTTATCGTTTCTCCCGTCGACAATCTAACATGTTGCTATTAAAAATTATTTTTGTCCTTTAGAAAAAAGTAATATTTTATTAAATACGTCAAAATAAACTATTCTTAGAGTTAGATTGGGATAAGCAAAATGGCGTATTTTATTGGTAAAATCTATAGAAGAATGGGGGTTGAAATCCATCGTCTATAAATATTTGGATATTGGATGCTCTTATCTTCCACCTCATATTTTCTTTTCATAATTAAAAGTTAATGTGGGCTCTCTTTTTCTAATCTATATATTCTGTTTTTCTTTTTACATTTAGTTTTAATAATATTGCACCACTCAGTCGATACATACCAAAAAGATGAAAATGATTGGCCTTTCAGTTTAATCTCTATATTTTATTATTATTATTTTTTGGCTGGCCCATATCATGCACCGATCTCTTCTCTTCCACCTCCACGTACTATTTTAGTATTATATGATTTTGATTAAAAGAAAAGAAGAGAAAAGAAAATTCGTTTGCAGAAATATCAGCGGCCAATCCATATGTGCCACGTGGACATAGAATTCCCCACCACTGCAATAAGTGCACGATGGCCGGGTCGGTGTTGGAGACCGATATATCTACACACGTATTATTAACTTGTCCTTTTTTTCTTTTTTCTTTTTTTCTTTCTTTTTTTTTTTTTTGGCTTTGATGCAGTACCCCAAAAAAAAAAAAAAAAAGAGCCACTTTTACTTATATTATTTGGATTAAAGCAAATACTAAAAGCAACTTGCGGATCATATACATTTCCATGATTAATGTTGAACTATCAACTTTATACGCATACAACTTGCACTTTAAAAAAAAAGTGTCCCTTCAACATGCCATAGCGGTATTTCTTCTGTTAATTCAAATAGAGATTAGTGAGTAGTTAAATCGGGTTTATTGTCGGATTAGTTTTTTTTAATTAAGCATACCATACACAGAGCCACTCAAGTGGGAAAGGAAGTCACGTATGTTAAATATAACGACAATACCTCCTTGAAGATATTATTTGTTGTTGTACCAATGAAAAAAAAATTTCCAATTGTATTTTGCTTATATTTTCAATGTCGTGAGCATTAATTTCTATACATAATATTAGTGTTGTTCAAAGATCTAAGTTCACTAAAAAAAAAAAAAGAAAGAATAATAATAATAGAAAGAAAGGAAAGAACGATTGATTGCGAAAACGAGATTGAATCAATTGCGTCTGCGTGTACTCCCCCTTCAAATATATATGACATAACAAATAAAAGATTACCAACATTAGTTAACGAGATATATGTAGAGTTGATGAAGTCGAAATTCGAAAATGATTGCATATAATGGTTTGTTTTGATGGCCACTTTGGTGGAAGTGGAACTAGTAAATAATAATTAAAAAAAATTGTTTATAAACTAAAGAATATAATTATGATATTGATGATATGAGTCTAACCAAATTAATGAAGCTGAAAAGATTAGTGGATACCTGAACAGATTAGAGATAATATCATTTTTTTTAAAAAAATTTAAACGCCAATTGTTTTTACTTTACTAAGATAGTACTGTCACATAAATAGATCACAAAGCATAATTAAAATATAAAGTTTATATGATCATCCATTACGTTGAAAAATAAGTAACGCACTGATCAATACTCTCAATATGTATCAACATTTCGATTGCTCCAAGTAGTCCCACCTTAGCAGGTATTTTAACTTTTATTAAGGTTTCAAAAGAGGTACTCGACGATTAACTTGAAATATTAATTCCTTATTATAATAGGATATGGAAATAATAATTAAAAAAATATGGTTATTGGATAACAAATTAAGGAAGTTTAGGGATCACGGGTCGTTCCCAACTTTCCCTTGCCTACATCATTAAAAAAAATAAAAAAAATAAAAAAAGTCATAGTCCTTTTTTTATTTCTTTCCTTTTTTGTTTTTGAAAAGTCACTTTTCTTTCTGTGTGAATTGGTAAAACTTGGCTTTTAAATTATTAATATTGGTGGGGCGAAACGTGTTTAATGTGTTGGGAAAATTTTCAGAAGGCATATTATTAAATCAGTTTCTTTGGTCCGTCCACAACCTGAAATTGCCTAATTTACTTCAGCTAAAAGTTTACCGTACTCATTAATACTCGATACATCTTTATCTTTACTCAAAAGCTTTATTTATCAGCTAGACATAACATGCATGTATTGTATAATCTGTTCTTGTGTCAGCGAAAAATCAATGAATTGTGTCAGTAGCAGGGAAAAACAGAAGTTCTGGAAAGAGAGACATCAATTAATTATGCCGTCATATATTCACCGTGGACCAATACTTTTCTACCATGACTATATATATATATATATATATATATATATTTCCCTAGAAATAATCCTTTGAAGTTTTTCTCATGAGCATATATATATACGACAAATACATGTGTATATTGCAATATCCTTGGATCACGAACGGCAATTATTGGAGGTCCCAACGAATTTATTTATGCCTTATTTTTTATAAACAAGTATGATCCAATATTGTCTCACACCCTACGCTTTGATTGCCCTTCCACACTTGGTATGTCATGGCCACTTGGAGTCAATCTTCGGATTCTGCCTATAGATCGATTGATCAACCTCTTTTTTTTTCTTTTCCTTTTCTTTTCTTCCAATTTAACAAGATAAGCTTAAACAATCACTAAAGACTGTATATACCAATATATTTGGAACCTACCCCTTTTCTCCCTATACATATATATTATATACATACATATATAATACAACATAAAAAACATATAAGGAAAGCTGCAGCCCAAAGATTTCGTGGATACGCTTACGAGAACTTGACATGTTTAATTCTTTATTATAAGCATATAGTAAATTAATTAATAGAGTGGTGTCCACTCCCTCAAAAAAATAAAAAAAAAAAAAAATTGTGCTGTCTTCAGTTCGGGATTTTCAATTAATTTTTATTTATTTATTAAATTTACATGCTTTCGGAATTTCGGTAAGTATAATTCTATTACGATATATCGTTATATGATATGATAAAAACAGAAGAGAGATGTTTGTGGATGGCAGTATTTGACATATGGGCACCATTAGTTTAGATTTAAAAGAAGAGAGGATCAGATGAAAGTGAAATGATACACATGATGGGCAACCTAATCCATATATTATATATAATATACATATATAAGGCAAAAGTAGAGATACTATATGTATGGTTCGTGATATCTGGAATACTAAAAACCACATACAATGCATTAATAATAAAATGAACTGCAACCACTTCTTTTTATGTTGACCCATGGGTGATCAGATACCTGACAATGCTCGTGAAAATCCCCAATTATACAAGTATGACAGATACATACATTATTTAATCATGTGAAATGTCACACCTATTATTAAAGGTGGCAATTCATGTTAGTGGTTCGCGTTCGTATCAACTCGTTTATTAATCATGTTAAAAAATATCAACTCAAACACAACCTATTTTTTAAATGTGTCAAAAATGTCAACCCAAACACAACTCATTTATTAATCGTGTCAACCCGTATAACCCGTTTAAATTAATATATTGAATAAATAATTAATATAATAATGAATTATTTTAACATGGTCAAAACAAGTTTAACATGTTTATTGGTCAATTTATCTTTTCCTTCAAAAATTATTTTAACACGGTCAAAACAAGTTTAACATGTTTATTGGTCAATTTATCTTTTCCTTCAAGAAAAATAAATGAATTTTACGTACAAATATTAAAATTCACATTATTTGTATTTAATATGTCATATAAACTTTCATGTTATATCACATATCATTAGATTGCAGAATGCACATATAGTTAATCGTGTCAATTCGTGTCACTTCGTGTTAGGAGGTCAACCCTAACCCAACCCATTTATTAATCGTATTAATCGCGTCAACCTGATTATAACTCAAACTCATTTATAACAAACTCAAACCCGCTAACTTCGTGCGAGTTTCTCATCGTGTCGCTACTCAAATTGCGAGCCCTACCTATTATAATTGACTACTGCAGCTGGCCTTATGTGTTTTGCTTGTCTGGCCTCTCCCGTATGATGTAGGGAGTTTTAGATATTAGTAGTCGTTTTTATTTTTAATTGTCGTTTGTTCTAACTTTTTAATTTAGCTTAGTTTTGTTATTATTGTGTCGTTTATCTTAGTTAGTTATTTTGTTATCGTATTCTAAGTCACTTATCTATTGTATTAGGATGACTTTGAATATTTTGAGAATTGAATATTAGACTTGAATTTTCTCTTAAATTTGGAGGTTTTTACCTTAATGTGTTCTAAATCATGTTCTATCTATTCCGCTGCATCACCCTCGATCCAGCAAACCAATTTTGATTTTATTTTTATCTAATTCTCAGTTTCACATGTGCACCACACCTTTTCCACTTCTAATTCACCATTTTTAAAATAATAAAAAAAAATTAATCTGTTTTAGTGGTCAGATTTCTCCTTTGTCGTTGTTGTGGTTGCAGTGGTTGTTAATATCTGTAAAATTTTACACGAATCAATCTCCAATATTACATAAACTGCACACCATACAACTTAAAAGATCAAAAAATAAAACCCCACGTGACAGTCGCTCCAATATTGACCTTTTTCCAACTATACTTTATTGTATTCAGAGCAAAAAACTATACTTTAATATTTTATTTTGCTAAAAATAAACTTTGTTTTGGTCGGCTAACGTTGCACATGATCTGCGTGTTGATTGACTAGTCTATACATATCATATGCTCCTAATTTGTAACTTCTCCTCTCTTTTCGTTTGGCACTTTGCACTGCACAGTATCTAATTCAGTCTTTTTTTTTTATTATTCTTTGAAATTAATACGATATTTCTTGATGATCTATTTTCACATTAATAGACTCGCTGATCTACTCTTTGTATTAAGCCTCTGATTTTCTTCTTTTTTTTTTCAATAACAAAAACATAAATATGAAACCCTGTAAATGAGGAATAAATTAAATATATATATGAGATCAGTATTGGGCGCTCTATGCATTTTATTAGCTGAAAACCAGTTAATTAACAACATTAACGATGAAGAGGCCTGGGAATGAGGCCTTCACTATATAAGACCTTTCTTGAAATTGGGCCGTAGGCGTAGCTCACTTCCATGATTTTCTTGCCTAATAATTAAAAGAGTATGTTATATTTGCACTCCAAAGATTTATTCTTTTATAGATATAATTTTCTTAATACTTAATTTAACCCTTTCATACCCCCACCTAATTTTAATCTTAATTTAATTGATAAAAAAATATAATCACTTTCAACTATTAATGGTATATTTCTTATATATATATATATATAATTAATGCAATCTTCTTTATCTTTATTTATCAATTGCCATCGTCCTATCTCTCTGGTTTTTTTTTTTTTTTTTTTTTTTTTTTTTTTTTTTTTTTTCATGTTGTTCATAACCTCCATAACACAAAAACAAGTAGATACGATTAAAAAAACATATATATTTTTTATAATTAATGCAATTTTCTTTACCTTTATTATCAAATTTCATCGTCCTATCTTTTTTTTTTTTTTTGGTTCATTAAAAAAGAACGAAACCTCCATAACACAAAAATAACTAAATGCGATTGAAAAAAGAAAAACATATGCACAATAATGTTGCATAATACAAAAACAAGATGCGATTAAAAATTATATATATATATATGCACAATAATGTTGATGCATATAATTATACTGAACGACTGACTATTGCATATTCAAAAGATGACAAGTCCCTACGAGTAGATTTAAACTTCGAGAATGGACGCCTCGTGCTTTTGTCTTCACTTCTGGTTCAACAAGAGATATTCGAGAGATGTTGAACATTTTACTTGATGCCAGAATGGAAAAAAAATATATAAATAAATAAATAAAAAGAGAAAAATAAAGGGAGCCTTTACTTGTTGGTAATGTGCATAACTGAGTTTTGTCCATACGGAAACAAGCTTATCTTTGTACTTGCTGAGCCAAATATCTTTCACATACTTTTGATATATAATAAAATCTCTTTCAAGAGCTCTGTACTCCACTTCTGTACATGATTTTTAAAGATGAAATTAGCTTTAGTTAGAGATGTGGGGTGTAAAAATACTTTCTAATATAATTAATGTGGGTGTATGTATGCCCTTTTACTTGTTTAAAAAAAATATATATACTATTTCTATTCATCGTTTATTTATGGTTTATGTGGAGATAATCAATTTTAATGTAATTTTATTACAGGGTAAAATTGTAATAAATATAGATGGTGCAAATATAATTACTCTAATTGAAAAAGACCATTTAAAAAAAAGGGGGGCTGCAATAGAAGTTGTAATGAACTCATGTATTGGATCACTGACAGATCCATTCCAAAACAGTCCATCCATGATGTCTTTTGTCATAAACCAACCATATATAGTACTCGCAAAATAAGTCGAAAGGAAAAATTATTCGTAACATAGAATAACATGATAACACAAGACACATTCATGCACCCTATATATAAAAAGACGCGCGTCAAAACAAAACCAAAACATGCCTGCAAAATATTTAAAGGGATTACGTATCATATATTAATGCATGGTAGTACGCCTTATTGATCTCAAAATTAAGCTCATCAGAGCTCCTCATCCCTCCCTCGGCCACCGCCGGCAACCTTATCCTTGAGATGTTGCGTTTTGTCCTTCGTGGCAGCACCATAGCCCTCCTCTCCCTTCTCCTCCTCCGCTTCCTCCGCCTTCTCCTTTGCCTTCTCTGTTGTCTCGTTCAATGTCTTGCCTGCCTTCTTGTCCTTGACTTCCTTTGCCGCGCCGGTCGCGTCGTAAACCTTCTCCTTTGCCTTCTGAGCACTCTCGTAGGCCTTCTCTTTTGCGGCTTTTGCGGAGTCGTAGGCCTTCTCCTTGGCTTCGCTTATTGTTTCGGCTGCTCTCTCTGTTGCCGATCTTCCCTTGTCCGCGCTGTACTCACCAGTCTCTGCGCGTGCATATATATATATATATTTATATATACTCATGCTATTCATTCACATTCATATTCACATATTACTTTGCTATTGACTTAACCATTTTGTTAACAATAAACTAAACTAAAATTACCAATAAACTAAACTGAAATGAAACTCATAAAAGTATCATTATAAAATTAAATTTTGCCTTCTTTTTTTCTTTTTATTTTTTTTTTATTTTTTTTATTTTTAAAAAGGCAACACATCTTGTTAACAACAAACGTAACAAGGATAGTCACGCCCAAAACACATGCGAAGCAAATTATTTTCAAAGTTCGTTAGTACGTATTATACATTCAAGTCTCCAGTTCTCAATATTAAAGTATATAATATATTATGACCACTAACACAATACAAATAACATTAATTTATACAGAATCAGCAAGTACTTGACAGAACAATCTCTATTATCGATTATAGAGACTCAGTAATATAAAACTCAATAAAGAGGGATTTTTCTTGAGCAAAAGCAAAAATTAAATAAAGCCGGATTTTGGAGAGTAGTGATTAAGAACTTGTTCGGTTCGTTAATTTAAATTTTTAATTTAGGTTGAAATGTGATATTATATGAAAATTTTTTAATTAGATATGACTATTTATAAGTGCTTTTAAGAAGGGAAAAGAACATGACATAAAAGTAATTGTTAATTACTATTACCAGAAGCGACCTCCTGGATCTTGCTCTTCTTGGCAGTATCAGAGACAGTATCGGAAGCTTTCTTAGGCGCATCTTTGGCGTCAGCATCCTTATTATACCCTAAGCCTTCAGAGATCTTCTCTTTGGCCCATTCCGTCCATGTCTCCGAAGCTTCGTTGGCCTCTTTAGCCGTCTCCGCCGCCTTGTTCTGCGTCTGCTGTGCCCTCTCCTTAACCTCCTCGAAGTCACCGCCTTCTTCGGTTGTGGACGGCATGTGCCCTACGCCGGAACCGCCGCAAGTACTAGCAAAACTGGCGGCTATTATAACCATAACCACCACCGAAACATAGAAGAACCGCCCGAAACGACGCCGTTGCTTGCAAGCCATTATATGATCAATACTACTTTATATATGTCACACTATTTGATCATACACAAGATCAAGATCAATCACCGGAATATATAAGGGAAAAAGTGTTAGTGAGTGGATCAATTTTTGAGGAGGCGAGGGTTGGGTTTTTAAAGTAAGATGATGAGTTTCAGAGTTTGGTAGACAGAGGATGCATCGTGGAAGTACACGTACGAGGTCTAATGCAAACGTGGGGAGTTTAGAAGGGTTTAGATACTGAGACGTAGCCACGTGTCCCAACAGATGTCACCGCTTAAAAGGAAGGGTGGGTGTGTGTTTTTGTCAAAATCAAATCAAAATACTGCATCAAAAGTTGTCCAGTCCAGGAACGACGAATTGCTTTTTCCACAACATTCTGGTGTTTGCCAAATGTCAAGTACTATGAAATTTGTTTTCCCTGTAAAGTAGTGTCGTTATTATTGTTTCTACTCATGTCGTTTTCTTCCTGGACACTGTCGTTTTCATGGGTGCCTTTCTTCTTTCCACATGACAGAATTTATAACGTAAAACATAAAAAAAAAAGATGGAAATGTAAACAAAAGAAAGGGACAAAGGACACCAGTTTGCTTTGCAGTTGCACGTATTGCAGGCGAAAAAGGCTTCAAAATATGAAAAGAAATAATACGTGTACTTCATTGAAACTTTGTCCACCGCTCCTACTTCACAGGCAAAGGCGACAAACGAGAGTTTCAAGAAGAAAATAAAAAAGACAACTAACATGATAAGCGACGAGGTGGGAGGCAAAAAATAATGAGATAATTCGTCAACCAGAGTGTGTTTAAAAACAAAAAAAAAGAAGAGAAATAGTACCCTAACCTATCAATCTAATCTTAAAACTGGCAAAAAGCGCAAAAATCCTAAAACGTCCACGAAAAAATGTCAGGAGAAGAAGCATATACATCTGGACGAAAAAGCAGAAATCAAGCGCCAACCTACTTTACAAATAATTGCCTAAGAAGGTGTACCAGAGTGTAGTTACTACTAGGAGGAAATACTAGGAAGAGGAAGTGTAGTTTTGCAAGTCTTCTTATTGTGCCCAAGGCCCTTGCAGTTGCTACACTGGAGCTGTCGTTTTATCATGTCTAATGACTCGGGCTGCTTCATCTTTGGCCTCCCCGGTGGTCGTCTAGTAGGCGGGGGTGTCACAGTTACCGACAATGCCTGACTTGACGACTCTGTCAAAGGCAATGGCTTGTCCACATCGGGAACGGGCTGAATCGACTCTGCAAAAGTCGACCGATAACTCTCCACAGTGAAGTACCTAGAACAATAATCATAAGGGTTTCTTCCTGTCCATTCCATAACAGCAATTGCATGACAACAAGGCAAGCCCTCGAGCTGCCAAGCCCTGCAGCTGCAATCCCAATTGTCAACATCGACAATCTCCACAGCTTCTCCGTGGACCTCAAATGTAGAGCCTCCATGAGGTGACATTGACACCTGAAGAGTATGAGCAGTTATAGTTTCCTTTTGAAGCTTCTCTTCCCTTAAAGGTGTTAGCTTTGTTGTCCACTGATTCGACTCGACCCTTCTTGTGTAGATTGACTCCATCATTTTGCCTCTCAAAACATCAATCATTTGTGTTATTGGAAGCTCATTTGCCTCTGACACCCAACTGTAGAAGTTCTGCCCAAACCCTGATGTCATCAGGTTATACCTAGCCCCTCCGAAGAAGGCATTGGCCCAATGATCAGGCTCGCTTTGGATGACCCAGTTGTAAGCATCAGGAGAAATACCCTTTATGTTCTCCACGCTTCTTTGGAAGCCTTCAAGTTTCGGGGAATAAGCAGCAGCATAGAAGTCGTTGATCAAGAATCTTCTTGCCTCGTGAGAGAATTGCCCTTTTAAGTCCCTGTTGAGCTTCTCAGCTAGATGGCGTACGCAATATCCGTGGTAGCATTTGTCGAATACCTCGGCCAATGACTTCTTCAAGCCGTCATTGAAGTCGGCGACAAATGTCATCTGCTGAGATGTCGAAGAAATAGTGGAGTTGAGTTCCATTAAGAACCAATGCCAGTTATCGTCCGTCTCGGCGTCCACAACAGCAAATGCAACCGGGAAGATGCCGTCATTGCCATCTGCAGCTGTGGCAGATAACAGAACGCCTTGGTATTTCGAGTTTAGAGGAGTGCTGTCAAGGAAAATGAGAGGGCGGCAACCTTGTTGGAACCCCACAATGCAGGCGTGGAACGATACAAAGAGACGGTGAAAGCTGGAATCCTCCTTTGTGGTGAATGTAGCCACGCTCCCGGGATTAGTCTCCTTAATCTTCTCACAAAAAGAGGGTAACTGAGTATATGCCTCTTTGTAGGAGCCCTGAAGTTGTTCCCTGGCGATTTCTTTCGCACGCCATGCCTGCGAATAGTTCAACTGAATCCCATACTCCCTTTTGATGTCACTAGCAATATCCTTCGGCTTGTAATTTGGAGAAACTTTCAGCTTCTCCTTTATGATACTCCCAACCCAACCTCTTGTTGCGCGATACCCTGCTTTGACGGCAGCTCCTTCACACGTATGATGAGCGTGCATCTTCTTGATGCAAACCAACTGGGTAGTTGACAACCTTGATGCATAAATCCGCCACGGGCAGCCTTGAGACTTGCATTTGACAGTGACACGGTGGCTGTCATTTTTCTTGTACCTGTAAGCGAATCCATGTGCAATTGAGTATTTATGCAAAGCTTCCCGGAATTCGCTGAAACTGTTAAACCTTTGGTCCACACCAGTGATCGTGTTTTCCCACTGCTGTGCGGCTTTACGATGAGTGTCGTTGCTGGAACCAGGAGGAACAACCCGCAGAGGGGTTTCATAAGCGCTCAGATTATTTTGGTCAGTGACAGTGCCTGTTTCAGCTGCAACATCAGCACCCTCAACCACAGGAACAACTGCTTCTGACACAGTTGTCCTGCTTGACCTGCAACAGGTTCAACCGTATCTGTTACAATGCATAAAGGGATGCAATGAATCATGTATGATGCAAAAGTGACTACGAAAATGTGGGATATTTGATTTTGACGCAGCACCATAACAGAGTATATTATTAGGCGTTCATAAAACTAGAATATAACTTGTAAATGGTAAGGGGTAAAAGGAAAAAAAAAAAAAAGTTTGGGACAGAACACTAATTCCAGTTAAATAAAATCTAACGGAATTTTACACATATGCATCGTATTCTGATAAAATTGTTCATGATGTGTACCATTGCTCTTTTTAGCATTATTATTAGGGTATTTTTGGTGTTATAACCTGTTGATTATGTGCGTAGAGTGATGCTTACGCGGGCAGTCTAGTATTAGTGGGCTATGGCCAACAAGCCTATACAAAGGCTCCTATCTTGTCAATAATTCAGTTTTCCTACTATCTAATAAAATTTACAGCCAGAGCATTTCTTGAATGTCTACTGCACCAATATTTATAATGCTAGAGCATGTGAGTGTTGAAACATCATGTAAAATTGAGATATTTTTTGCACTTGGCATGCGGGCAGGTAAAAGAAAAAGACATAATCAAAAGAAGAAGAAAATGACATGATCTGGATACTAGAATTTAAGTACCTACTAGCGGGCATGTTGGATACGTTTCGCGCAGCGGCTTCCTCAGACATGATAAAGATCTCAGCGGTCGAGGAATCGCCGAGAAAGTTGAGCATTCGCTGCAAGTCCTTGTCCTTGGAGATGGTGATGAGAGTCTTCTTATTGCCGGGAAGGAAATACTTGAGGGTCATTGTATCAGTAGTGCAGTTAAACATATCGGCTAATTCGGACTTGAAGTCTTGGAGTTGTGTTTGGTGGTCAATGTCAAGTGCATAGGCCTCTCCTCCACTGTAGGAGAGGGACCCATCTTTGTTGGTCACGAATTCTCCACCAGACTGACATATTGCTATCACTTTCTTTGCATCCATTACCTACTAGTATTGTAAATCAAAAACATTCTTCATCACTAACAAAAACCACACTCAGCTATATCATACATATAAAGAACTTTTTAGAAAGTCTTGATTTGCACAATGTAAAGGTTCAATTCAAGAGCTGCCCATCAACAACAACAACAACAACAAAAAGTTATACTTTATTTATCTTCTGCAGTCATGACATGCTATCAATTTTAATCCAAACCAAAACATTGTTCAGTGACCAACAGAACCAGAATGAGATCAGGTATATATATTAGGTTCTGAAAAGTCAAGATTTTTGCACAGAATAAACAATGTAGATTTTCAATTTACGAGCTACCCAGACCAAAAACAAAAGAGACAATAATAACTCATAGCTAATCAACAGTAATTCAAACAACCAGAGAGAAAAACGGGTAAAACAAAAGGAAAGATAATTGATAAAAAATAAAAATAAAAAGTATGGAAATTTAGAATGCCGGATGCAAAAAAAAAAAAAACGCAGAAGACGTAAATAAAAACCCAAACAAAACCAGCTTATAATATATTGAGGAACCGTGAGAAATTTACACATACATACATATAAATATAAATATATATATATATATATAATTCCAATCCCAAACGAATGGAAAAGGCAAAACAAAACAGAAAGGAATTGTAAATAGATAGAAGAAAGCGCAAGAAGCCTATTAACGAGAAATTAAAAAACAAAAAGGACTAACCTTGAAGCCAGACTGAGAGAGAGAGGGAGAGAGAGAAGGGGATATGTGTTGCGGTTGGGGCCTAAATCCTAATTGTCTTTTGTTGTTGTCTTTGGTAGGTAAATGAATAAAGAAAAAAGAAGAGGGGTTATTTTGAATAAAAATAAAAAGTTGAGAGATTGGTCGAATTGGGAATTCAGGGTTTTTGGCGGTTGCAGGGGAA
>NW_010361652.1:904371-913887 GCF_000414095.1 Morus notabilis
TCTCTTCTCGAGGGAGGGAGGGAGGGAGGACGGAGGGACGGAGTTTCTACTTCCAAGACTTGATCCTCATTACGCTCCCTCAGCCTCTCTGATCCGTTGATCTCGCATACTATCTTCCCTTTTATCACGGACTTTCTTTGGGCTCATTAAATCTGATCGGCCCATAAATACGCCCAATGGGCTCTCATATTTGCTCTTCTTGCCCAATTGTTTCTTTCGTTTATTTTTTACGGAGGGACGGAGTTTCTACTTCCAAGACTTGATCCTCATTACGCTCCCTCAGCCTCTCTGATCCGTTGATCTCGCATACTATCTTCCCTTTTATCACGGACTTTCTTTGGGCTCATTAAATCTGATCGGCCCATAAATACGCCCAATGGGCTCTCATATTTGCTCTTCTTGCCCAATTGTTTCTTTCGTTTATTTTTTTCATTTATTTTTCCCCCTAAAAAAAAAAAAAGAAGAAGAAAAAATTCAGATACGGGAGGAGTAACTTCAATATTGTGATCAGAATCATATAGAAAAGAAAAAACTAGTGTAACTTCCAAACAGAGCAACATTTTTTAAGTGTCGAGTAAACAGAGGATTAAACCGCAGTGAAGATGTATATTGACCGACTCTATTGGCTTTGAAGGGAAAAAAAAAGAAAGAAAAAAAAAACTCTTGCAGAAATGATTATCTTGTCAATTCACTTCATTCAGAGAGCAAAAGTTTCAAATCTATCATTTCTATGGCTCAAAACACGATCATTTATGGATTGGTGGTTCAAAAACTGATGGCAATACAGAAAAATAAATAAATAAATAAAAATAAAAGAGTTCACGGACCAAGGATAGTAATATAAAAGAAAGTTCAAGGACCAGTGGTACTGTGGTAGTAGAAACCAAAAAATAAATAAATAAATAAATAAAAATCAAAGGACCATTCAGAAAATTAACCTGAATCGTGTTATTTTGTGTGTCAAACAAAGCCGGTAGCATATTAACTTATTGGAAGTTCTTATTAGTCCTATTGTGCATACAATAAAAATTATGTGAAGCTTATTAATAAAATCATCCTCCATCTTATAAAAGATGGATTTTGTATAGTTAAATACGTTTGTTTCTAACCAATTTATGAGCAACATACATATAATATTTTTCATTGGAAATATTACTTTTATTTATGTCTAAATTCTTGTATCTGATACAAGTTTTGTTACGAAGCCATAAAAATGTATAAATTGACATGACAATGAGTAATTGTCACTTTTATTGGCCGTCAACAAGAGCAGAACCATTTAACTTGGAAGGGTAATATCCATACGAATCGTGAGCAAGCGTCTGCAATGACCAAAAACAAATCACACATAAAAAATCAGTTATCAGTTTTGAGATGAGTAGTATTCAATACTCTATTCAAATTGATAAACGCCAAGCGTCACCATTGATCATCATCACTGTTAGTTTCTTTAACGGTTAGAGATAATACAATACATGTAAGACTGTGTGAGACCGTGTATCATTATCATTGGATCCCCGAGTCGAAATGTGAATTTGTGAATAGGTTTAAACTTAAAAAGAAGTGTGGGTGATATATATACACATAGCATTAGTATAGCTAAGTAAATACCTGTTCTTGAGAGCGGAAATACATGAAGGGAGTGTAATGTAAGAAATTTGAGACTCTAGAAGTGTATATATCAGCATACCTGTAATTTAAGTGACAAGTTGAGGAAAAAGAAAAAATGAAACGAATATATCACTTAAAAGGGTTCCGAGTTTTGATTGATAAAAACATAAGTATTTCAAAGCTTAATGAAAGCACATACTTTTCAATCTGTCTCATTAAATGGCTTTTGTCCCACAAACCCGCACGTGAAAGAAAGCCCCACCTACCACAAGACAAGCTTGACTTCAGAATGATCCCATATCGTGAATATCATGGAACACGTGCAAAATTTTGATACCTCTTGTTGAAAAGCTCTCCATCAGCTTCTAGCATAGTAGCAATTTTCTCGTCTAGTCTTCGCATAACTATGAGTAGCTTTTGCATAGAATCTGTAAGTTCTTGATCATCCATGTTAGTCGCGGCAAGAGTCTGAAAGTTAAGCCGAAATGGGGTTGGAAATATTGACAGAATTGGATTGTAATTAGTCTTATGCATTGCTTTATGTCCCACATTTGGGGATGAAAAAGATTACCTGAGCAGGACGCCCTTTAGTTCGCCTTTGCAGAGCAAGCCGGAGTTGGTTAAAAAGATCTCCTACAACTTCCTTTTGATTTATAAGCTCTATTAGTGACCCCCTATGAGCTCGGCTACGAATCAGGGCACGATACTGCACTCTCGGTGTTCCATGAAAGAAATCATAAGCTTCTTTGCATATTCGACTAATCAACATATATAATCATATATAGAACAAATAAAATTACAAGTTATCAGTGTATGTCTAGTTTTTTCTTTTCTTTTCTTTTCTTTTTCTCTCTTTTGGATGCTACACGCACTGACCTCATCTTCCAGCTCTCGACAAATCAATGCTGTTCGCCAGCGCAGATGCACTTTGGATTGACTTACATCCGTATAAATATGATCACCCACGTATAATATTTCATCTCCATGGATGTTGAGGTAATTCTCGACCATCTGCGCGCTACCCCCCGAGTACAATCCCCCTGCAAAAGAACACACATGATTAGCGGATGAATGGTTTGAATACCCTTATTGTAACAAACACAGGAGGGAAAACAAAAAAAAACAAAAAAAAAAAAAAGTTTATATCACCTGTTTGAGCCTTGAAGCATGGACGCATAAGTCCCTCACCCGTCACCACTTCGTACATTGGGTGTGACATCTGGAAAAACTCCGGCTTCCTTGCTGAGACTATCACCTTTTCATTAACAATACAAACAAAAATGGAGAGTTTATTATACTCCATACAGATACTCATTCACAACTCCAAAATTGATTAGATTTTGGAGCATTAAAGGTGTCCAGAAATAAAACAGAATGGTCTCTCACAATGTCAAACAGGTCCCTCCACCCCATATCATTCGGAAGAAATCTGTTAAAGGAATGCTGCATCATTTTGTCGGTGTAATGAAAATCCGAGTTGGTAATAAGCAGAAGTTTTTTACCAGCCTGATGATTGAAAATGTAAAGGTAAGTTGAGTATACATTAATATTTCCCATTCTATATGGAGAAAACGAGTAAAATTGATGATACCTCTTTTTGATCCAAAAGTGCTAAAGGTAGATCGGGATCAGGCTCCACAAAAAGTTCTGGCTTAGACATTATCTCACTCTGTAAGAGTGCCACAATCAGTAAACACTCGCCATTCAAATGAAAGTACAAAGCTGACACATTACCTTAAGCTGACCCTCTACATGAGCCCTGAAGAGGGCTTTTCCAACAGCCTGGAAACCACGTCAGAGAGTTAAAAGGAGAATATAATAACCAGTACTAGTATTCCATAGTAATCTCAAAGCATTATATTGCCTTGTAAAGCCCTTTGTAATCCAATGGACCGAGTTCTGCCGGTATAGTTCCATCATCCAATCTGTCAACCATCTAAAAGAAACCGCACTATTAACTTTGCAAATACGTTGTTAAAAAGGAATGGGGAAATACAGCATGATATATACAGAGAACAAAAACCAAACATCATTGTGAATTAGAATAGGAATTATAATAGTAAGAAAAGAGTAAGACTCCATAAAATGCCCTATAATACATGTCAGTTGCTGAAAATGTGGCTCGAGTCAAGTTAAGAAGGACAAAAAGACGATATACCTTGCACATTAAATCACAAGAAAAGATGATAGAGATCCTAAAGGTTGCTGGATAGATAATGAACCTTTATAGTAGAAGTTAGAATACCATGATATAGCATTTCCTGCAATCTTACTAGTATAATATATTGGAAAAAAAAAAAGATATGGAAAGAAATAAATTACGAATGCAGTATTCGACCAAAATAATTCATAAACTTTAGTCATTACAAAGAAAATTTATGGGGTTATACGCTCCTTATAGAGGGTAAAATGATTGAAGTTCATTATATAAAAAAAATTGAGAGACGCCTCAGAGCCTGACCAAACCAAAAAGAAGACAGAGAGAATAGCAAGGTAGCCAGAAACTTAAACTAGTAACAATGGTTTAGTAAAAGAGCAATAATAACGCGAGTCTAAAAATACCTGCATATATGCCACAGCTTCTGAAACAGAGAACAGTGTGTTGAGAAACTCCCATCGACTCTCCTTCCGGAGATCCACTAGTTCCCTCCCGTACATCTCGCTTTGATGCAGACAAAGTTAAGTGGCACTAAAGAAAATATAACTCTAGCTCTTTTCCCAATAACTAAATATATAAAAATACAAGAAAATTTACAAGCCTAAGTTCACATCCATCTGCATGATGGAATGCACTAAAGGCGGACCCCAGTGCCAAAGAGGCTCCCGTACTATGACAGGCTCGGGTGAAAACTCAATCCCACATGTATGCGGCCTTACCCCCCGAAGGAGAGGCCGTTTCCGGGATTCGAACCTTGGACCCCGGGTGCAAACGCAAGTGCTCCCACCACGGTGCCAACTCACTGAGTCGCTGCTTTGCAAATAAGTAGCAAGCTAGAACATTCATGTGATTACAAGGACACGAATGACAGAGGTTCAAAACATACCTTACAGCTCGGGTAGATAACATTTCTGTGCCGTGCATAGCCCTTTTGATGTAACCAAATCGATCAGCCTTAACCAAGTTCCCTTTCTCTTTGTCTATCACAAGGCCTCTAATAACCTACATAAAACAAAAGAAAGGAAAGGCGATAAAAGAACCTGTAAGACTGAAACGAATTTCATCTGTTCAAACGAAAGGTACCTACCAAGTCAGGGTCAAAAGCTAGTCCATCAACCGGGAAACCTATTTTCTTTAGATTCTCCATACAGTAGTCATAAGCCCGTCCTTCCCAAGCCTGCAAGGAAGAAATCCAACCATAGAAATCCTTCCTTAAACCTTGGAACAGAACACACCACTTCAATCCAACCAATAAAACAGTAAAGAACAATCATTCAAGAACAAAAACACAAATAACACCAGAAATTTCAATGAAATTCAGAGTTCAACACTCGTACGTCCCTGGAGTGGAATCCACCAACAGCATCTCTAATAATCGGAACAATTCACATGCTTGGAATCATCAATGGAGTTCTTCACACTCAAATTCCTAGAAAACCCCAATGATACACCCAAAAGCACTCTTTTTCGATCAAGAAAACTCAGAATTCTACCAGAAATTACAAGCGATCGTCCTTCAATGACCCAAAATCCATATTTTCCCTTCAACTAGCAATAAGTGGATTTCCCTCTGCTGATCTCTCTGGTTGGTCCTTAAGACAGCCTATAATGACTCTGCTGAGCTGGCATTTCACCAATCATTCAGTGCCACATTTTCCAACAAGAAATCCCCCTCTTCTCATGACAGTTAGTAATGTCAATTGCACCAATGACAAACTTGCTTAAGATATATTGGTACGCATGAAGAGACAAGGAATGGGAAAGAGTCAAAACATTATCAAGCAATAACCACCAATCTGATGATAAACCAACCAATGAGGGAAATATAACGCAGACAAAACTAGAGTCCATTTAGTTTCAGTGGAAATTAGGCTGAATTGCAATTGCTTATTGAATGAAACAGTAAGATGCAGGAGGAAATGTGGAGTAATATTTAATCTAAATTGAATTACCATCACATTGTAATGCATCAAAGTATAGTCCATGTCATATCCGATGGCGCTGATTGAGCGGAGATTCAAGGTGCGGCTGCAAAATATGCCGCGAAGCGAATATCTCGACGAAGAAGGATTCTGCAAAATCATCGACATATTCAACACCAGGAAAGGAAAAAAAAAAAAAAAAAAAAAAAGCTATAAGTAAATTGACAGCACATGAAAAAGGCAATTTCAAGTGTTTAAGCAAAAGAGAGAAAGCAGAGAGGGAGAGAAAAAACTGAAACCCACCGGGATGCCCAAGTGTTTAAGCAAAATTTCAGCTTCTTGAGTCTCGATGGAGGCCACTTCTTCAATAGGGCCTTGTAAGGTTGAGTGACCATCAATTGCTACAACAGTTGAAAGAAATGATAAAGACAGTTTAAAGATTTTTCCTTTTTATCTTCTTCTTCTTTAACATGACTGATTCTAAACTAACTAAAGTAAAAAAGAGTGAGTTGAGTTTTGAAGAAAGACGGGAAAATGAAAACTGACTGACCAACAAAGGAATCGAAATGGTCGGAGTTGAGGTTGAAATCGCCTTTGGTGCTCTGACCCAAGTAATCGAAATCACTGCCACTCGATGACGTCACTGAGAACACCGACGACGGCGACGAAGTCTGCTTCTGGTTGGAGTTGGAGTTGGAGTTGGCGGCGCACTTGATAACCAAACGCATCTTCTTCTTGGTCTTTAAATTGAAATTGAAGTTGAAATTGAAATTGGAATTGAACGGTGTTCGTTGTTGTTTTAGAAATAGAAAAGATGGGTTTCTCAGAACAAAAGCCATTCTCATTCCCATTGAAGAAGAACATGAAGTCAATGAAGATGATGCAGAGGCGTCGCCGCACAATTTGCCGCCCACACCAACACTCCCTATCTCAGACACATACATGTCTTTTACTTTTTCTTTTATTTTCTCTTTCTCTTCTCTTCTCTTCTCTCCTCACCTTACAGCCTTCACTTTTAGTTTTGGTACGAAAGTGAAAAGACACACGAATGGAGAGACAAGGGACAAAACTCAAAATTGCTTTTCCATCTCCAAATTGTTAATTTATTATTTGTCTCCCTAACTCTGTTTTGCCCTTCCTGTTTCACTTTGACTCCTCTAAGAATTTTGTGGCATTATAGTATCTTAAATTTGCTAGATTGCATCATAATTACTTTAGAATGCAACAATACGCAAATTTGACAAAAGAAAGTGAAAGAGGGAAATAATTAATTACAAAGTAAACTTGCTCATTGTTAGGTCCCTTTAGCTAAGGCTTTCGCACAATTACAATACATAAACAAGGATGGAAGTGGATAAAGGCGTAACATTATTGATTTAATTTGGAATGTTTGTCTCATTATATTGGTACTTTTACCTTCTCTGCAATTTCATGATTTCACTTGGTAATCATATTGGTAATTTCGTTACTTTTGTGGATTATTCGATTGAATTTGGTTCATTACAAATAGTCATATAGTAGAACGATCAGGAGACGCTGATGATGATGTGTGTTGATTTTGACAATGTGACATGGTAGATGATTGATGGAAATTTAGTGGATTGTTTATATATAAAAGTGCGATGAGTATATAATGATTTCTAAATTAACAAAATTTTCTTGATCAATAAGTTTTTTAATGAAATAACTATAGTAATAAAAGAGTATTAATCAAAAATGAAGAGAAAAATCCTATAATTTTTTCATGACAACTCAACTTTTAAAACACAGTCGTTAATGGTGTCGAATTTAGATGAATTGAGTGCATATTCCAAACAAAAACGAGCAGCGCTGCCATTGTTTTGGTGCCTATTTTAGTCCGTACAAAGACTTCACCAATTTACAGACTTTCTTGTCTTGTCCTGGAGCTACACAACCCTCAGGTTGTTCCATATAGATTTCTTCTTCGAGATCTCCATTTAGAAAGGCTGTCTTCACATCCATTTGATGAACTTCAAGATTCCGCAGCGCAACAATCGCTAATATCATCCTTATAGATGTTATTCTCGTCATAGGAGAATATGTGTCAAAGTAATCAAGACCTTCTCGTTGTCTATAACCTTTTATTACTAGTCTGGCCTTATACTTGTCAATTGTTTCATCTGTCTTCATTTTTCGTTTAAAAATCCATTTAGAACCTAGTAGTTTATTTCCTGGTGGAAGGTCTACTAGTTCTCAAGTATGATTTTATAAGATGGAATCAATCTCACTCTTTATGGCTTTTTTCCATAAAGGACCCTCAGTTGAGCTCACAGCTTCTTTATATGTTTGAGGTTCAGCCTCTAGCATATAAGTTAGAAAATCAGGTCCGCAAGACTTTTCTATCCTTGCCCTCTTACTTCGTCTAAGTTGTTCCTCCGTTTCCACATTTTCATCATTTTCAGAATTTTGACAACAATCTTCTATGATAGTCTCAAAAGTTCGTTTTGATGAACTTGGCTCATCTTCCTTAGTCTTACATGGAAATACATGTTCAAAGAACGATGCATTCCTAGACTCTATTATCGTGTTCTTGTGTATGTCAGGGTTTTTAGACTCGTGCACAAGGAACCGATATGCGGTACTATTATGAGCATACCCTATGAAGATACAATCAACCGTTTTCGGACCTATCTTCATCTTCTTTGGTGTTGGTGCCATTACCTTGGCCAAACACCCCCACACTTTCAAGTATTTGTAGGAAGGTTTCCTTCCTTTTCACAATTCATAGGGGGTTTTATCGACTTTCTTACGCTGAATCTTATTTAAAAGGTAATTAGCAAATAAAATGGCTTCCCCCCACATGTTCTGTGGCAACCCAGAACTTATTAACATTGCATTCATCATATCCTTTAAGGTACGATTTTTCCGTTCAGCAATGCCATTCGATTGGGGAGAATATAGAAGTGTGACTTCGTAAACAATTCCATGTTGTGCACAAAGTGTACTAAATGGTTCAACATATTCACCACCTCGGTGTTGGTCTCCGGATCGAATCCGGATGCGGAAGCGTGGTGGTGCGGGGGGAAGAAGCGGATCGTGTATAACAAAAATTTTCATAAAACTTTTGAGATACTCTATAGATTATATTAATTTATGCATGAATAAATTAATCTCATTAATTCATTTATTAAGAACTCAATCAGGAAAAATACCTGGAAGCCGACTCGGATGATAACTTGAGTTCTTTGACCACGAACAGTCCTCGCTCCAATCTTTGTGTTTAGAAAACTAATGTCTTCCACGTTAATTCCTAGAATCCACGAAGACGTGTGTGTGGGCACACATGAGACAAAACGGGTTACAATAAACACTCGAATTTCCACAAACACCGTCGCATGCACGATGTAGAATTTTTAGAGAAAAATTTTTCCTTCCTTTCTCTCTTGAGAATTTCGGCCAACCTTAACTCTTAGGGCTGAAAAATTGTTTCCAAAATTTCTATAGAGAAATTTCGGCTACCTCTAAAATTAGGGCGAAAAACCATTCCGAAAATTGTCTCAAAAATAGTATTTATAGAGTAGAAGTCAAACTTCTAGAAAGAATCCAATCTCTATCTCTAAGATAAAGCTTGTTAATTATCTCATATTTGAATTTTAAACCAAATCTCCTCTTTTCCTCTATCCTATATGGCCGGCCATTCTAAGGGGATTCTCATCCCTGTGTGGCGCCAATATCAGATAGGGAAGGAAGAGAAAATCATCATTTATCCTGTAGTCCAATTTTGACTCAAATTCAAATTACAATTTAAGTCAAACTTAAATTAATTTGAATTCTAAATTGAACAACTTATCAAATAAGTTTAAA
>NW_010361652.1:918016-920160 GCF_000414095.1 Morus notabilis
TGAATGTGTTTTATGAATCACTATCCATTAGAGAATCAATGGTACTCAAGGATACAGATATAATTAGAGAGGTTAACGGATTCTACCTGACTCTAATTATGAATTATTTATGGAGGATTGATCTATATGAAATGACTATATCAAATGGACACTTCGCAGTTTAGAAGTAATTAATGTCTATAATTTCGAGAGTTCAATTCCAAGTTTATAGTGGAGTAACTATTGGAATTAATAGAATTAATAAATTAATATAATTTCGAGAGTGCAATTCCAAGGTTATAGTGGAGTAACTATTGGAATTAATAGAATTAATTAATTAATTAAAGTGTTTCATTAATTATTGATTTTATTGGAGCTCAGAATTATAGGTCCATATGTCCCCGTGTCATCCTTGTAATTCTACCAGACACAAAGGGCAAAATGGGAATTTTAGAATTATGGAATTCTAAAATTAAACACTCGAAAATAATTAATTGAGAATTAATTATTATTTAAATAATGTGATTATTTAAATTTGAATTTGAACATATCTAGATTTTTCCATTTAAACTTATTTGATAAGTTGTTCAATTTAGAATTCAAATTAATTTAAGTTTGACTTAAATTCGAATTTGAATCTGAATTAAAATTGGACTACTGGATAAAGGATAAAATCTATTCCTTCTCTATTTGATATAGGCGCCACACACAGGGATAAAACCCTAGAGTGTGGCCGGCCACCCAGTGGATAAAGGGGAAGGGATTTTTTGTTCGAAATTCAAAATTGGAGATAAGGATTTGATTCTATTTTGAAGTTTGACTTCTTCCCTTTAAATATGAGAAAGATAGAAAATTGTAGAGACAATTTTGAAACAAATTTTCAGCCCTAATTGGAGTGGTGGCCGATTTTCTCATAGAGTGAAAAATAGAGAGCAAAATTTTTCTCCAAAAATTCCACATCGTGCATGCGTTGGTGTTTGTGGAAATTCGAGTGTTTCATAAACATATTTTGTCTCCCGTGTGCCCACACACACGTCTACGTGGAATCAAGGAATTGACGTGGAAGACTTTGGTATTCTAAACACAAAGCTTGGAGCAAGGACTGTTCGTGGTCAAAGAAATTCAAGTTATCATCCGAGTCGGCTTCCAGGTATTTTTCGGTTGATCCTTGAATGATGTAAATTAATGTGATTAATTTATTCATGCATAAATTAATATAATCTATAGAGTATGTCAAAAGTTTTATGAAAATTTTTGTTATACACGATCCGTTGTTTCCCCACCACGCTTCCGCACCCGAATTTGATTCGGGAACCAGCAATATATGTGTTATTTATCATGAGAGATCTTTTGCTTCTTATTCTTAAGTTCGGCAACTTTTGAACTTTTCAATATTTCGCAGTGAGCCAGGCATCGGTTTAAACGGTATAAACCATTTTCTAAATATCTAGAACATATCTCAGAACAATTCCGAAAGATGTGGACTAGATTATTATTAGAAATCAAATTTCTCTTTATGCTTGGAGGGAAATAAATATTGTTCACAACAAGATATTTCCAGAATTGAAGTCTAACTTCTCCCACTGCTTTTGCCGATATCCTCGCGGTATTTCCACTTTCATCGTGTAGTTCCTGACCGTGTAGTCCTTGACGGTAAGTTCTTTGTAAGAACTAATATTTTGCAAAGAAAACCAAAACATGATTAGTTGCTCCCGAATCAACTATCCAGGACGAGGAATCACCCTCTACTAAAGATGTTTCTAGAATTAGTAAATCTTATTTACTTTGATTCTTTTTCTTTGTTTAGGTGGAAACAATTTCCATTTAAGGGCTAAAACTTAATAAAGAAAACAAACATGATTAGTTATTCCTGAATCAACTATTCAGGATAAGGAATCACCCTTTTACTAAAACATGTTTTTAGAACTAGCAAATCATATTCGCTTAAGTTCCTTTCTTTACTTCGGGAAACAATTTCTTTGTAAGAACTAAGACTTAATAAAGAAAACAAACATGAGTAGCAACTCCCGAATCTACTATTCAGAAATAAGGAATCACCCTTTTTACTAAACATGTTTTAAGAACTTAGCAATCATATTTGCTTGATTCTTTTTCTTTATTTTGGTGGAAACGACTTTCCTTTTGTCTTTTACTCAAGGCTCTCA
>NW_010361652.1:924124-924381 GCF_000414095.1 Morus notabilis
GTGAAGTATCCATTTGATATAGTCATTGCATATAGATCAATCCTCCATAAATAATTCATAATGGACAGTGATTCATAAAACACATTCATGAATCGGAGCTCCTACTGGTCCAAGTACCGAATCAACCATCAAGAGAATTATTTATCTACTTATTTCTTAAGAAGGAATGGATTCCATCTCGTGTAATAACATTCCCGGCTACCTACTTCATCATGTCTCCAAAATACAAGGAATAGGATTCAGGATCTCAGAATCCG
>NW_010361652.1:924442-934123 GCF_000414095.1 Morus notabilis
CTATATATGACCATCGGTAGACTCAATTAGAATTTCTATACTTAACGGAATTATTAGAAATTCATATTGTGTCTGTGTCCTTGTTCCACATAATCTCATTATGCGAAATACACTCATTCAATATCTCGCTATATTAACAGTGCGGATAACACCGTTCCATTCTAAATGGGAATGACATGTATTAATAATGTTTTAATTAAAGATTCTGAACTTTAATTGAACATTACTTTTTGATTATTATCCTTAAACATTATCCTCTTGTATATAACACTTATATACAATGTTTAAGGTTACATAAATAATCATGGAATTTTTATTGATATTCATAAAATATTCATAAATATATGCACATAAAATCTTGTATAAACTATTTTATTAAATAAATAATAAATATCCTATTACATCTCATGCTTCTAGGACACCATTCCCAACACTCGGTCACTTCTTACCATCTTATTCTTTTTATTAAGTTGGTTTTCAACTTCTTGCTTGTAAAGAGCAAATTTCTCTACAGCTTCATCTTTGCTTTTCAGCAAATATACATAGCAATACTTTGTGCTATCATCAATGAAAGTGATAAAATACTTATTACCACCTCTAGTTTGAACAAACTTTAAGTCACAAACATCACTATGTATTAAATCAAGTGGCTCAGTATTCCTTTCTATTGTTTGGAATGATGACCTTGTTAGTTTTACCTCTACACAAATTTCACATTTATGTTTGGAATTGATATGAAATGTGGGAATTTGATCCAAGTTAATTAATCTACGCAAATTATCATAATTAACATGTCCTAGTCTATCATGCTATAAGTTAGAAGACTCAAGCATATAAACGGAAGACTCTTTCTTTTTATTCATCTTTTTGGGTTTTACAGCTATGGCATTCATTTTCCACATGCCACTTTTTACATAACCCCTTCCCACATACATTTCCATTTTGGACAAAACTATCTTATCGGCTTCAAACACCATCCTGAAGCCGTGCATGCTCAGCATTGTCCCGGATGGGGGATTTTTCCGGATGTCGGGCACATAAAGCACGTTGTGGAGCTTCACTTCCTTGCCCGAGGTCATTTTCAAGAACACAATTCCTTGGCCCTTGATCACAGAAGTTGCAGAATTGCCCATGAAGAGCTTCTCTCCAATTTCCAACGGAACTAGATCAGCAAACTCGGCCCGGTCACAGTAGATGTGTCTTGTAGCCCCAGTATCGAGCCACCACTTCTTTGGATTGGAGTCGACCAAGTTTACTTCGGAGACCACAGCAGACAAGATGATGTCGAACACTTCTTTGAAAATGGTGTCCACAGCATTGGCCTCCTTATCCTTGTTTCGTTTTGGCAGCCTGCAATCCGCCAATTTGTGCCCAACCTTGTTGCAATTGAAGCACTTTCCTTGAAATTTCTTCTTGACAATTCCTCCCTTTGGTCCCAACTTGGATCTGGGCTTTCCTTTCTTTTTGGAGCTATCATGCTCCACCACATTAGCCTTAGCAGAGCTCGCGGTTGCATTGGAGAACTTCTTCTCAGTCCGCCTATTGTCTTCTTCGATGCGAAGCTCTTCTTCGATTCGAAGCCTGACAACCAATTGCTCAACGGTCATCTCTTTCCTCTTGTGCATCAGATAGCTCTTGAATTCCTTCCAGGAGGGGGGTAGCTTATCAACCAGCGCAGCTACCTGAAAGGATTCACTAATGGCCATTCCCTCAGCATGTATTTCATGAATTATCAATTGGAGCTCTTGAACTTGACTAATGACAGTCTTCGAGTCCACCATCTTGTAATTCAGGAATTGGCCCATTAAGAACTTCTTAGCACCCGCGTCCTCGGACTTATATTTATGGTCCAAAGATTCCCATAAGTCCTTAGCGGTTTTCTTTGAGCTATACACATTGTAAAGTCCATCAGCCAAGCCGTTAAGCACATAGTTCCGACACAGAAAGTCGGAATGGTTCCATGCATCAACCGCGTGGAATGCTTGAGCATCCACTTCATCCTCTCTAACAATAGGAGGATCCTCTTTCAAGAATCTCGCAAGATTCAATGTTGTTAAATAAAACAACATTTTTTGTTGCCAAGTTTTAAAATTCAACCCATTGAATTTATCAGGCTTTTCATTGTGGGATTTTTTGCAATTTTCCTTCTTCATTTACCATCCAAGTACCATACTTAGACCATCAATTTCTCATTCACCCAAAAACCATTTTGAGTGTATGAATACTCGATTTCGATCTCCTCGCGACGGAGAATGCAAATCCATCAAGACCCGTCCTAAAAACCTATTGGATCCCATCCAAATTTGGGCCTCAAAATGGGCCTTTAAAATGGCTTAACAAGCCATTTTTCCAACACAAATAACTATAGTAATAAAAGAGTATTAATAAAAAATGAAGAGAAAAATCCTATAATTTTTCCATGACAACTCAACTTTTAAAACACAGTCGTTAATGGTGTCGAATTTAGATGAATTGAGTGCATCTTCCAAACAAAAACGAGCAGCGCTGCAGGTCTTCTGGGAAAGCTCCCACACTTGGGCCATGAGAGGACCTTTTGGTTTATGAAAAATAATGTTTTGTAATTTTTGTGTCGTCTGGACAAATACATTTTAAAAGTACATGGGTCATGATTTTTATCATTTGGTCTTAATTCATAACTCTTTTTAATCAAATAATTACACTAACAAAATGGTATTTATTAAAAATAAATAGTAAAAATTGAGACTCGTACACTCTCAAAGTATATTCTCTATTTTTTCTAATAATCACTCTCCATTTTTTCTAATAACCACTTTGGCCTTAAGAGATTTTTGTTGCAACGCTCTCTTTTGTCGCTTGATCCTTGTGTCAAATAGTAGCAATATCTGCATTTAGATGAAAATCTCTCTTTTTGGGTGAATTCTGTAGTTTCAATACTTTTAAGTATAGTTTCAATTCTGTTTGTCGTCACTTAATAGCAATATATGTGTACTTTTACATGAAAATGTTATTATTATTTTTTTTTTTGGGTTTTGGGAGGGGGGTGTAAATTTTGTAGTTTCAATATTTTTGTGTCAAAAAAAAGGTTGTTTGGCTTTTTATTTTTTCCATTTTGGCTTGTATTTTTTAGAATAAAAAAGATTATAAGAATAGGATGTGGCATACTTAGATAATTTCATAAAGACAACACATCTCCACGTAGCATGTGAATCTTTAGCGAAGTGGATATTCCACATACTTTATTCAACAAGTGGAACTATTAAAGCACAAGACCTTATAGAAGAAAACGAATAATCTCACCACCCACTAAATAATATATAGTCTCCTTTAACCTGTATGGATCTCCATAGGAATGAAATTTTAGGGCTCGTTTAGTTCGCATATTCGAGTTTTTAATTTGAGTTGAGATGTGATTTTATGAGAGAATTTTTTACTGTAGCAAAAAAGTTAAATGTGACTGTTTTTAAAAGCTTTTAACTGTAGCAAAACTCGAATTCTAAATTCGAATCAGTAAAATGAATGAAATTTTAGTCTTTTTGGTTATTAAGATTGAGTTATAATCTTATTTTCCATTGTTTTCTTATTTGTGAGCAAATCAAAAAAGTTTGATGCCTATATCCCTAGCATTTTGTTTTTGGTTTCCATGTTCTCGTCTTCCTCGAAATGCGCTCTCGCTATATCATAGTGGCACCAATCAAGCTGCAATTATAGGCCACTAAAGATGGAACTGCAAAGAAACCCTTATTAAATAGGAGGGGGAAAAAAAAAAAAAAAGAAGAAAGTTGTTCTTGAAAAGAATGGAACTACACACGGGCTAACGGGAAAGCCTGAATGGGATCCAATAATTATGCTTTGCCACGTGATTTGTGATTTGTATAGTGAATAAGAAAGATCTAATCTTGAAAGTATCGAAACTCATAATTAAGATAATGATTGTGAAGTAAAGGTAATAGAAAAGATGGCCATGCATGTTGGTTAATTAGCTGTATCAACTATCATGTCATATTGTCATGCATTGGAAGTGTGGATGATTACATTAATATCATTACAAAAGGATATGGAAAGCCTCTGCAAGTTTTATACTTGAGAACACTGTTGAGGCAAAGCTATTGCCTTGATTCACAAGGAAACTATTATAGCGCTGAACCAAGGACAAATTAAATTATTATTATTATTATTATTATATGTTTTTATACAATAAATAATGGTTTAGAAGACAGAAAGAAGGAAATTAAGAAAACAAATGTTATATATTAGGGGGACAGGTGGCAATAAGACAAGAGCATATAACAAAAGTTTTGGGGTTCCGAATTTTAGAGGGTTATTAACTTATTGCTTATTAGAGGTAGGAGGGGAAGATAACCGTACAACAAATTAGCTAGTAACAAAACAATTTTAAAACTGCTAATTATTCAATATTCATGCTACAGAAAAAAAAAAATCAACAAATTAAAGGACATGCACCCAATTAGTTTGGCTTCACTGGCGTGGCCTTCTTTTAAATTAGGAGATGAATGTTTTTTCAGTATGCAACGATCTAGACTAGAGGCGTGCATATTAGCATCATATTATACTATAAAAACGAAATGTAAATTAATTTAATGGAACTCATGAACGTAGAATTAATTATTGGAGAAAAAAGAATCTGTCGTAAACATAGTACGTACCCAACCAATCTTGCAATCTCCAAATTTGCTGCCATCATTGCTTGCGACTTCGTACAATGTCCTAATTATGAATACATACATGATATTCTTATATCTTAACATATACCAAATATATACTACTAATATCATCTCTCTCTCTCTCTCTCTCTCTCTAAACTATTGTCCCATTTGCACTTCACTCTTCTCTTTTCCGCAGCCCCCACTAACAAAACCATACGTCTTTCCTCCCAACACCCCTATTTAATTATCAATTAATGACTCCACTGCTGTTCATTCATCACCCTACGTGTGTATACGTAAGTGATCGAATGATAACTCTTATAATACTAGAAAATCTTAGAATTAAATAATATAAATTTAATTATTTAAGTCAAGGATTTTCTTCAGTAACTTACTGTCATATTTTGTGACTGCAGGATTTATAGAATTAATATCAATATTCTTAAATTATGTATCAAGTTTTATGATGAGTATGTCTATGAACTTGTATTTTGAAAGTTTGTAGTATAATGCTAAGTTTGTGTAAACTGATAGAATTTATGTCGTTATAATAAGTTTTAAATATATAAATATATATATATATAGTTCTTTAAGAGAAAGAAACTTATGCTCAGAATGTTACAGTATTCTATACAGCATATTAAGGAAAATACCACAGCATTTCAGGAAGATACTACAGCATTTAATATAACATTTAAAAAAAATGTTACAGCATTCATACAGCATTTTAGGTAGCATTTAAAAAAAATCTCAAATTTTGGGAGTTTAAGAAATTATATGTAAAAGTTAGTTCAGTAACGACCAACTCAGCAGGGTCGTCACATATACACACATATATAGCAAAAACCACCCAAAAAAAACAAAAAAATAATAATAAAAAAATTCCCTGCTTAGATAGTTTAGGATTGCATTCTTTAAAAAATAAATAAATAAATAAATAAATTTACTCATAGTAAGAGGAGAAGCAGAAGTAGGATTGAAAACTTAGACCATCTGGCTTCTCAAAATAACTATTATACAAGTGCGTTAGTGTCTATATATGCAAACTGCAAAATATTTGTATGCAATTTTACCAAACAGTACTATACACTATTTATATCGTGTTATGTGCAAAAAATTTTCAGGGCCTCGAAAAGCAACAACGAATCAGTTATAATGGATGATTTGCCTGATCTTGCCAGAAGCAGATTCTGGTGGGAAAAAAAAATCATAAACTTGCCAAAGGTTTAGATCATGAAAGATAACTGACATTAAGAAAACACCAATAAGAATGCCAACAAAATAAGAGGACGGATAGTAAGTAAGAAGATGTAGACATATGGCAGTTTGTGAAACATATAAATTCACTACATGACAACCAATATGACGAGGTTCGTTTTGTGGAGCTCTCTCTTGTCTTGTCTATCTTCCAAATACTGAGCTTTCAGATTTCTCTTGTTTAAACTATCTGTAATTGGTGGGGCAAGGCAAGTTGACATTTGACCTCTATTAGTCGCAAAAAAAGGAGGGAAAAAAAAAACACTAAATAATTCTGAAGAACAGATGGTAAAAACCCTGTTGAAATTAATCTCCAATTTTAATGTTTTCTTCTTGAGGTACTTTAAAAGCTGCGTTTTCTTTTTCCACTTTTTGGGGGGGTTCTTAACTTCTTATTAGCTGGAAACTTCCCTCTTTTTTTTTTTCATATCAGTTATCTGTTTTTTCTGCTTTTGAGGTTGTAAAGTTTATATTCTCGTTCTTCTTTTATGTTGAGTGCCCGTACGGAAAAATCAATATGCATGACGAAACTTTTATCCATTTATTTATTTCGCATTTATTGATTCTTTTGAACTATATATTTTCTATATGAATATAGTACAGCTTTATGTCACATTTTATACCTTCCCATGACAAGACAAAATACATATCATTTGTGCACTTTCATGCCGGCTTGTGTGAAGATTCTTTAACCTTTCATATTCATATTATTATCAGCTCCTATAGCCTTCATATTTGAGTTATTTTGTATCATTCGGTTTCTTCTCAACAATAAATGTATGGTTTTCTTGCTTGATATGTTTTTATCATTTTCTGTTGCAACTATTTTTTAGTCTTGATCTAGCCTTTTGTAATGATCAGTTGCTAATGCAAACCAGCCATGATGTTTCTCATGCAGCTTTGATCCCATTAAACATGGCTGAGGAAAAATTTTTGGATGAAGATGTTAAGACGGAGGATGCAGCTTCATCGAGCACTCACGTGGCGGCACCAGATGGCGAGAAAGATGAAGAAAGGACTGACAAGAAAGAAGATACAAGCAGAGGCAGAGGGAACGAAGAGAGCGGCACAACTAGTACAGTGCCATTTCAGAAGCTCTTCTCCTTTGCTGACTCTATGGATTACTTGCTAATGCTCGTTGGTGCGGTTGGCGCCGTTGGAAATGGAATCAGTCTTCCGCTTATGACGGTTATCTTTGGAACTATGGTCGATTCATTTGGAGAATCTGTGAACACCAAAGAAGTTCTTCCTAATGTTTCCGAGGTAACCTTTTTTTTTTTTTTTTCCTTACCAACGGTGATGCTAGTTATTATTACAACTTGATTCCACTTGCAAAATGGGAGGAAAAAGAATCAACTTGCGAAAAATTAGTACATTTAACAACTCTCTCTATTTGCAATCTTTAACCGTGTTTAAATAATTGATATACTCAACCACAATATATACTTCTAATCAGACAATGATTGTGCATTTGACAAGTACTGACTCGATCAATTTTAATTTGGCATCATATCAGGTTTGTCTATATTACGTGTACTTGGCGTTGGGGTCTGCTACTTGTGCACTTTTACGTAAGTAGTACATCTAATCCTCCCTCGATTTAAGACAAATTTAGAAAAAAAATATGCAGTGGAATATGAAAATATAAGAAATTTTACAGAAACTTTACATACAAAAAAGGAAATGATAAATAAAAATTACAACACATATGTCCCTTCAAGTTAAGCAATCCCATGTTTTATTGGGGAATGTGGCAGAGGTGGCTTGCTGGATGGTCACAGGGGAAAGACAGTCAGCGAGAATAAGAAGTATATACTTAAAAACAATATTGAGGCAAGACATTGGATTCTTTGATATGGAGACCAACACTGGAGAAGTCATTGAGAGAATGTCAGGAGACACTGTGCTTATTCAAGATGCAATGGGTGAGAAGGTATCATTTCATCAACCAATGAAAGCCCTCATTTGTTTGTTCCAATCCAATCTAAGGTTTCTAGTGTTGATTGCCACTTTTCTTTGATTTTGGAATTGCAGGTAGGAAAGTTCATTCAATTAGTCGCGACATTCCTCGGAGGCTTCGTCGTGGCATTAATCAAGGGATGGCTTCTCACACTTGTCATGCTATCCGCAATCCCTGCTCTTATTATCTCCGGTGCAGTCATTAGCATCACTATAGCAAAGCTCTCGACCCGCGGACAAACTGCCTATTCGCTGGCTGCAGTCGTGGTGGAGCAAACTATAGGTTCAATCAGAACCGTATGTGTACTTTGCAAATAATCTCCTCAGCTTATTCTCTTTTCTTTTTTTTTTTCTTTCTTTTAAAAAAAAAAAATGCTAGGGGTCTCAACCCTTATCTCAACTTTTTGATATCAACTGACATGACAAGTGAGTTGTCAATGATAAAAAATTGTCACTTACCAAGACAATGATGCCAATTATTTATCGTGCAAGTTAGTATTAGAAAGTTAGGATCATAGTTGGAACCATTACTTTTTTCTTCTATTTTTTTTTTGGGTGTAAATAATAAAGAATAAAAAAATAAGAGGTTAACTACGTGCTCAGGTTGCTTCATTCACAGGGGAGAAGGTAGCAATAGACGAGTACAACAAGTCATTGGCAGAAGCTTACAACTCTGGGGTGCAAGAGGGGTTGGCTAGTGGATTGGGAATTGGTGTTGTTATGTTAATTGTGTTCAGCAGCTATGGTTTGGCTGTTTGGGTTGGTGCAAAAATGATAATTGAGAAAGGCTATACTGGAGGAGATGTCATTAATATCATTTTTGCTGTGCTCACTGGCTCCATGTAGGCTTTTTTCACTCCAAATACTTTACCTTCCTTCCATACTCCACACTAATGAAATTTGATATTCTCATTTTCTTCATTCTTTTTTCAGGTCTCTTGGACAGGCATCACCATGCATTACGGCGTTTGCTGCCGGTAGAGCAGCCGCCTTTAAGATGTTCGATGCAATTAACCGGAAGCCACAGATAGATGCTTATGACACCAGTGGGAGGATATTAGAGGATATTCATGGTGACATAGAGCTAAGGGATGTTTCTTTTAGTTACCCAGCAAGGCCGGATGAACAGGTATTCAGCGGCTTTTCTCTCTTGATACCGAGTGGGACGACTGCAGCTTTGGTTGGACAGAGTGGGAGCGGAAAATCCACGGTGGTCAGCTTGATCGAGAGATTCTATGACCCTCAATCAGGTGAAGTCCTGATTGATGGAGTTAATCTCAAAGAGATCCAGCTGAAATGGATAAGACAGAAAATAGGGCTTGTGAGCCAGGAACCAGTTTTGTTTACATCAAGCATTAAAGATAATATTGGGTATGGCAAGGATGGTGCAACTGATGAAGAGATAAGAGCAGCTGCTGAGCTTGCTAATGCTGTTAAATTTATAGATAAACTTCCCCAGGTTAGTGCCAGTTTGGTATTTGTTTTACACCTAAATGGATTTACTATTTTTAATTCTCGAAAGCTCGTTTCAGCACACAACAAAATGCTTGTGGATTATGAACATTTTGATAGCTATATGTAAACATTAGGGAATGGACACGATGGTTGGAGAGCATGGAACTCAGCTATCCGGGGGACAAAAGCAGAGAGTAGCCATAGCCAGAGCAATTCTGAAAGATCCAAAAATTCTACTTCTAGATGAAGCCACAAGTGCTCTTGATGCAGAATCTGAGAGGATTGTACAGGAGGCTCTTGACAGAATCATGGTAAACCGAACCACCCTCGTCGTAGCACATCGCCTCAGCACGATAAGGAATGC
>NW_010361652.1:934276-987451 GCF_000414095.1 Morus notabilis
TTGTAACTTTGAAAACAAAAGGAAAATATATATATATATATATATATATATTTTCCTCTTGTTCTAATACCTAATATTCTTTTTCAACTGAGCAGGTCCACATTCAGAGCTAATTAAGGATCCGGAAGGAGCATATAGCCAGCTGATAAGGTTACAACAAATTTACCGAGCATCAGAACAGTCAGGTGGTGCAAATGGTCAAGACAGACCAGAACTAATAGTCAATTCTGGGAGGCATTCAAGTCAAAGATTTTCTTCAATGCGTTCTATAAGCCGAGGGTCATCTGGAACTGGCAATAGCAGCCGTCATTCATTTTCTGTCTCGTTTGGCGTCCCCACCGCGATTGAAACACTGCCGGCAGAATCCAACACTCTTGTAGCTTCAACACCACCACAGCCGCCGCAAGCTCCACAAGAAGTCTCGCTTCGCCGCCTCGCGCTTCTCAACAAACCCGAGGCCCCAGTGCTACTTCTTGGCACTATAGCTGCAGCTGTGAATGGCGTGATATTGCCCGTTTTCGGATTACTTCTGTCTGGCATAGTCAAAACCTTCTTTGAGCCGCCGCATGAGCTAAGAAAAGATTCAGAGTTTTGGGCATTGGTATTTGTGGGTCTAGGTGTGACGACTATGTTGGTTAGCCCTTCAAGGGGATACTTCTTTGCTGTGGCTGGTTGTAAGTTAATAAAGCGAATGCGGTCAATGTGCTTTGAGAAAGTGGTTTACATGGAAGTAAGTTGGTTCGATGAAGGTGAGCACTCGAGCGGCGCAATAGGCGCGAGGCTTTCCACTGATGCAGCGTCGGTTCGAGGCCTAGTTGGAGATGCTCTTGGCTTGCTAGTTCAGAATATTGCGACCGCTGTCGCTGGCTTGGTTATTGCTTTCGAGGCAAATTGGCAAATGGCTCTTATAGTCCTTGTTTTGCTGCCTCTAATAGGAGTAAATGGATATGTTCAAATGAAGTTCATGAAAGGATTCAGCGCTGATGCAAAGGTAAGGTGGTCTGTTACTTGAATTTGAACACACCTTGCGGATTCAGAGATGAACAATTGTTTTTCTAATAGAATGTTGCTGAGATTATTATAATTCTTTTATGTTCGCAGAAAATGTACGAGGAAGCGAGTAAGATAGCAAATGATGCAGTAGGAAGTATCAGAACAGTGGCCTCATTTTGTGCGGAAGAGAAGGTGATGGAATTGTACCAGAAGAAATGTGAAGGGCCTATAAAGGCGGGGATCAGGCAAGGACTAGTTAGCGGTGCGGGTTTTGGATTGTCATTGTTCATGCTTTTCAGTATGTATGCTTGCACCTTCTACGCCGGAGCCCGACTTGTCGCAGATGGCAAGGCGGGCTTCTCCGAAGTTTTTCGGGTAATATTTGCTATTTAGTTTTCTTGTTCTACTTGGAATTTTCTTCATCATTTTTCCGATGACATAATCTCAATTGCGGAGTGTCGTCGCGGTCGAATTTTGGCAGGTGTTCTTTGCGCTGAACATGGCAGCCATAGGAGTGTCACAATCAGGGTCATTGAGTCCAGATATAAACAAGACAAAGAGTGCAGCTGCTTCTGTGTTTGCAATCCTTGACAGAAAATCAAAGATAGACACAAGTGATGACAAAGGAACTGTATTAGAAAGAGTGAAAGGAGAGATTGAATTTCGTCATGTGAGTTTCAAGTACCCAACAAGACCTGATGTCCAAATATTCCAAGATCTTTGCTTGGCTATCCACTCCGGCAAGGTAAATTCATTTTTTGACATAATATGTAATTTAGTAGTACTCACCACAGTTAATCCTTAACAATTTTACATGAACATGAATATATACATATATATATATATATATGTATGTGTATATCAGACGGTTGCTCTGGTGGGAGAAAGTGGGAGTGGGAAATCAACAGTGATCTCATTGCTGGAAAGGTTTTACGACCCTGATTCAGGCAAAATCACACTTGATGGAATAGAAATTCAAAACCTACAACTCAAGTGGTTCAGACAACAGATGGGGCTTGTAAGCCAAGAGCCCGTTCTCTTCAACGACACAATCAGAGCCAACATTGCTTATGGCAAGCAAGGCAACGCCACTGAGTCTGAAATTCTCTCTGCAGCACAGTTGGCTAACGCCCACAACTTCATTAGTAGTTTACAACAGGTAATACTAGAGTGTACAAAAACTCTTTTTTTCTTTGCCTCGAGTAGAGTAGAGCATATTCCTTTGGCTAATTAAGCTCATTTTTCCCTTTCTTCCTTTCGATCTCGATTTTAATATTATTTGTGTAACATATATATATATATATATATATATATATATATAATTCGAAAAACTTCCCGCAGGGATATGACACAATAGTAGGAGAGCGCGGTATACAATTGTCAGGAGGGCAGAAGCAGAGGGTGGCAATTGCAAGAGCCACAGTGAAAACACCAAAAATACTGCTCCTAGATGAAGCCACCAGTGCTCTAGATGCTGAATCGGAACGAGTGGTTCAAGATGCACTTGATCGGGTTATGGTGGACCGGACCACCGTGGTGGTGGCCCACCGCCTGTCCACCATCAAGGGCGCGGATTTAATTGCTGTGGTGAAAAATGGAGTCATTGCAGAGAAGGGGAAGCATGAAACTTTGATGGCTATTAAGGATGGAATCTATGCTTCTTTGGTAGCTCTGCATACAACCACTTCCTCTTAGTTTCCTTTTGTTTTCCCCAACTTGGTTACCATTACTTTACTAGTATAGTGTCTTCTATATTTTCTAATACGCAATTAGAGTACTTTTGATGCAAGACCCTAAAGAAAGAGACAAAAGAGAGAAGAGGAAGAGAAGAAGCACAACAGGGAAAAGATTTTTAAACACTCTCACTCTTGTTAATCAATCATCAAAGATCTGAATTGAAATGATAATTTCTATGCTTATTTATATAAAGAAGAAAATCACAAGAAAGAGAGACTAATACGAGTAGAAAAGTAAACTAAAAGATTAATTTCAAAAATTCCCCCGAATTATAATTATTTTAATATTTTTTTCTCTTGAATTTTGAAAAGTAACATTCATTTCTCCCGAACTTTGTTCTCTTCGAATTTTATTTCGTTAATAAGTTTTATCCTTCTGTTACAATAAGTGATGAAAATCGCCACATATTACTTATTTAACGTTTTCTCTCTCTCTTATTCCTCTCACTCTCTCATATCATCTGTACATTTGCTCTAAAAAAAATGCTCTCCAAAATGTTCGAACAAAAGAAAGAGAAGACCATGGAGGAGCTAGTTCACAAGCTTTTGCAATTCCAACTCTCCGGTGCCGCGGGACCCACAAATTGCAGAGAAGAGATCAACCTCAACAAAACAATCATAGAAACACAGACTCCTGAACAAGTGTTAAAATGTTCATAATTCGGGGAGAATTTTTAAAATTAATCATAAACTAAAAAATAACAAAAACTAACCAATTATGAAGGAAACAGTCGAAACAAAATGTGTTATTTCAACTTAAAACTATTTGTAAACTAGGCTTAAAGCATTTTTGACTTTTACACCTAAAATGGCTAGAAAATCACTTGCTCTACCGGTAGGGTCAAACAACGTGCTCTACCATAGAATTTTCCTTATTATTATGATTTCCATGCAATGTTGTAAACTGCTGCCTGTGGCAATAAAGGGAATTATGTACCAATATTGTAATCCAATAAAACTTCTTGTACATCTGAAGTAACCCCTTCAACTACCTCCTTTGACCTTTCATTTCAGGCAACAACAAAAAAAGGTTGTAAATTGTAATATAGATTGTGCATTGCACCAAAACTTCATAGAAAGGACAAATCTAAATTTTTGGGTCCGTTTAGTTCGTTAATTTGAGTTTTTAATTTGAGTTGAGATGTGACTTTATGTGAGAGCTTTTTACTATAACAAAAAAGTTAAATGTGATTGTTTCTGAGAGCTTTTTACTGTAACAAAACTCGAATTCTAAACTCGAATCGATGTACTGAACATGATCTTATTTTACAAGCTCGTATCATATAGACATATAGACATATAGACAACCTCCTAGCTACATCATGCATCAAGTTTATAAAATTATAACTTTTTATTCATCTTTTTTTTTTCTCTTTTTAATAATGGAAGATGTTATGGTGATGGAGACTGCCTTTTCCATTATGGAACCACCACCTATTTCCATTTTAATTTTCCATTTTTGTTTGTCCTTTTTTGATTTTTTGTTCTTTGTTCTTTTTCTTTGGTTGAAAAGCGCAATGGGAAAATGAAACTGAGAAGAAAAGGGGAAAGAGAAATCAAAATGATCTAACACTAAGGTCGCAACCCCACCACTTTTTAACTACTTTTAAGTATCTCATCAAAAGATTTTCTTTTTGTTGTTATTGGAAAACTGAGTATAATTTACTCCTTAGATCATCATAGTCGAATATTTTGGGTAATGCTAAAGTTCAAAGTAACCTTGTTGTAGTCCAATATTGCAAACGTACTGTATGTTGAATTATCTACTAGCAACAGGACCACAGTGATGAATATGCCAAACAAATTTCTCACGGACCATAAGTATCCATTCTGAGTTCAAAATAAAGCAGGTAAAAAAGAAGACTTAACAAGGAAAAACATCGCCAAAACTAGAGAAAAGAAAGGCGCACTTTATTACTCGAGACATTTTTTCCTCACCGAATGCACTTGATTTGTAAAATGAGAAAGTAGGGCCAGAACTTAATGACATAATGAATCAAAAAGAGGCCAACAAAGAATTTCATGAAGTAATGAACAAGTTTTATGAGTTTATTATATAAAAAGGAGGTGTTGTCTCAAGCGTTAAGCAACAATTAATTGTTATAGGCGCCAACCAAAGGAAGCGTCTAGAAGATATCAATGTCATTGCCCTCATTGTAAGCACGTGACAATTTGATCAACTTTATTTTTTTTATTTTTTTTAAAAAAGTCTTAAAGAAGGCATCCTCTCTCTCTCTCTCTCTCTCTCTCTCTCTCTCTCTCTCTCTCTCTCTCTCTCTCTCTCTCTCTCTCTCTCCATGTATATCACCAAATGACACGTTGTGTGATGTGAATTTGCAACTGACTAACAGGCTCTTATAAAAATTTGAATTATATATTAATTTAATTTGCATGTATTAGCTTTCAGTTTTCCTTCAAAGGGAACTCCACTTCAAAGTAGGTGATTGGTCATTGGTATTTATGCTGACACCTTGTATAAAAGTAACACCAATATAAACTTCTTAATTTCTTCATCTCATTATACAGAAAGAAAGAATTACTCTTTTTTTTTTTTTTTGAATATGGCAGCTCTCAAACTAAAAGGTTCAGTTGAAGTACCTCCTCTTCTCTCACTTCCATGTCTGCTCTTTGAGGTTCTTCCAACCAATTGTAACTAACTGTTGAAGATCAAAACATTTCATCGTTGTTCTGCACCAGAAAGCTCTTGAAAGGCACGCCATATACTATGTAGAAGACGAAGTTGACACGGTTTTGGTGAGTTCCTATAGCGATATTAATTATTCAGTTGTCTATCTTTCATGCACATATAAAAACGCCTGCTTTGCAGTCAGTTCTCAGTTCCTACTTCCTAGTCGATAATTTATAATTAGACTTGGGATGTTTACGGCTAGGAGTTTTAATACGCAATTCCTTCATTTATGCAAAACCCGTTTGGAAGCTCACATTAATAAGACATTCTCAACTTCCAAACAGATTAATATTCCCTTTGTTTTGATTCGTTTTCCTTCTTTAGACCTGTTTTTTTTTTTTTCTTTTTTTTCCTCTGTTTTCCCCTGTTTAGCCCTGTCTTGCCCTGTTTATCTCTGTTTTGCCCTGTTTACCTCGGACTTCTCTATGTTTTCTGTTAGCCCCTGATGTAGGGAGATTTAGATAGTAGTTAATTTTAACTGCATTATCGTTCATTAAGTTAACTTTATTTTATTATTAGTTTGTTGTGGAGTATAAACAACCACTTTAATCATTGTAATAAGGGAATTTAAATATTCAAGATTTAAATACGAGAGTCGTATTTTTTCTCTAATAAAATTGAGGATTTTTCCATAACCCTAGCTCATTCTCATTTTAGACGGTTAGATAGATTTAGAAATTTACGTCTCATTTCTCATCCAGATTAGCCGTAAAATTCCATTCTTATCCATTCTACTGCCTTTCCTTCTGTTTAGGCCTGCGTGACAAACAAAGTGGTCCTGTGCCCACATGAGTCAAACATGTGATTCCATTAAAAGAAATTGGAAGGGCTCACAAAATATGGATGAGAATGACGTGGCACCAAAAGGGCTAAGTGTGCATTTAATTAGTATATTTAGGTGTATTTATGTCATAATTTAAATTATAATTTATGATTTAATAATATTTTTTTTATATAAAACACATGTAAATTAAAAAATAATTTTAAATTATAATTATAAATTTATAAACCAAACATTGGTTTCGTTCACGGGTTGGGCTATTTTTATTGATGCTTGCCTGTGTCTTCTAGTCATTAATGTCATGTGTGTGTGTATATAATGTTGTTGTTGATGATTGTCTCACCTCTCAGCATTTACTGTTTACACACATAGTGGATAAGGATCTTTGCTATGCTTTGCTTGGTCATAATAAGCATCAATTGCCGCGTGTCACACTACACACTCATTCCACGTCTACGTGACAAGTTTCTCTCTGTTCTTTCACATTCTTTGCGGAGCAGAAATCCATAACATTATAATTTTAATGACTGACGTTATGCATAACATTTTCCTACTTTTGTGTCCACGTGCACATGCAACAGGATTTCCCATTAGGCTCAAAAGAAAGGAAAATAAATAAAATAAAATAAAAGACAAAAGAATGAAAAAAGGGTTCGGAAAGGACGCGAAAGCACTTTGATGCTTTAATCTGAGTTGAGTGCGTAACTGCGTTTTAGGTATGGTACGGTGGAGCTTTTGCTTTTTGAGTCTTTTTATGCGTTGTATATGCTTATCCTATTATAAGGGGAAAATAACATAATTGATAAATTAATTAGTAAATTATAATATATTTTTAAAAAATAATAAATTATAGTATAATTTAATATTTTAAGTTTTAAATATTATTAAAATTTTAAAAATATTCTTAAATTTCTTTTTCACTCACTCTTTTCTCTTAAACATTTATTTTTTTTAATAGTAAATTATAACATATTTTTTAAAATAAGTAGATTATAACTAAATCTACTATGGTCAAGACTGGCAGCCGACAACCAATTCTGATAACCGGTGACCATTTTTTAGTGACTGTTTTCTGACTCCTATTTTGTAACGATCATGGTTTTTGGTCATCATTACTACGTTCACACTTAGCTCATTTCCTAATTTCTACTACTTTTGAACTATAAACTCATAAATTTTAGATTAAGTTTTTTTTCCTTGCGCGGATATAAATTTAAATTATTATTTACATATCATTGTCATTTATATGCCGTTTGCATAATAACATCATGAGTACATGAATAAACTTTGTGACTTTAGATTGCTAAGCATACTCTCATAGTCACGTGATCTTTACTTACTTTACATAATCCATTAATGTCCATACATATTAATTACATTAAGTGTTTAGCAGCGGTTTCAAAATCCGTAGTGCCTCCATTACCTACTTGCCTACATCCCCTTAGCAACCTTAAGTCACAAAATTTATTCATGTACTCATGATGCTATTATGCAAACTGCATATGAATGACAATGGTATGTAAATAATAATTTAAATTTATGTCCGCGCAGGAAAAAAAACTTAATCTAAAATTTAGGAGTTTATAGTTCAAAAGTAGTAAAAGTTAGGAAATGAGCTAAGTCTGAACATAGTACTGATGACTTAAAGTCAGGGTCGTCACAATTTGTATCAGAGCACGATATCCTATCATCCTACTCCACGTCATCACGCGTCTGCTTGCCACAGTCCAAGTAAGTCGAATTAAGTTTATGTTAAGTAGATTATGGTAGCTAATAGGTACTACCTTATGCTTAATGACATGGCCAGATGATCAACATACCAACGCGATTCCCGGCATTTACTCAACGTTGGATGTTGAGGCCAGTCGCCAGGACGCATCAAAACACGGGAAGCCAAATTAGGTGCTGAATTTCGAGACGAACAAGAAAACACCAGAAATTGCGTAAGTGTGTGAACCGACACTTTGAGGTGAATGATGCTCGGAGTACTAGTCCGGACGAGGATATATAGAGCTTCATACAATGGTTTGGAAGAGAGCTAACGCAAGGACTTTCCTCCTTTCACCCTTCATTCTTGTTTTTCTATCAATTAGAGAGCTACGATTCAGGCAACTCTGCAATGGAAAGAAAAGAAGCCGCGAGTTATTTTCTACGTAATTGCTAACTCATGACCAAAGTGCAGCATACGAGCAGATCTTCACCAGAAGTTGATTCTGTTGGTGAATGAATAACGCCCCTCACTCTGCTGTGAGAACGAAGAACAAAAGAACAAGTCTCCTTCAAAGGATTACCACCAAAGGTAATGATATCAAGACGCTTATCCGAAACACAAATGAGCACTTCAACATAAGGCCTTCTGGTTAGAACTAATAACGAGGACATCGATATCAGGTCTAGATATAACGTAGAGAAATAGATAGACATCGTACCATTGCGGGGTTAGTGGTGTGACACACCATACGATTGAGCAAGAATACGTTGGGTATAAAAAGAAAGATTCATGTATGAATAGTAGAAGCTTCCGATAGAAATAACTTAATGTTATATGACTTGTTGTAGCCGAGTAAGGTCTCCAATTCAGCAATGGTCTATGATATGCAAGAATTGCTAACTTTAAAAATATTTAGCAATTTCATGATGTGAAAGCTAAATTCCATGATATAAAGTACGATGAATATGTATATGAATGCTATGAATTGTGTTTGTTGTATGCATTATAAATTCCATATAACTTATAAGTATGATATGAAATAGTGGCTAGCAAAAGGAAAATATTTAGCAACTCTATGATGTGAAAGTATGAATAATATGAAAATGAATGACATGAGCATGAATGATATGTTGATACAGGATGTGAATAAATGTAATGATTTGCCTGCTAATAGTATTGTAATATGATAAGGCTTATAAATGTTATGTAATGCATAGTAAGGTCTATAAGAAACTTGTTAAGAACCTAACATCCTAGGTTACGGTTAAATAAGAGATTTTATAGAATCAGAATCTCGATATGGATAGATACATGGATCCTTGAAAGGAATCATGATTTGAGTAGAAGTCTAAGAAATAAGAGCATAATATTTCCAAAGGTCACAAGAACATGAGAATGAGAAACCTAGAGAGTGTCAGAATTGATTGATTTCCCTTTTCTCGCACACCCTGATGGAAGCAAGATATATGTAAGAGGTACATGAAAGGATAAGCTAAAATGTCATGAACCATTAGAAGTTTTAGAGCAAGTAGATAAGCATGCTTTAGACTATAATTATCACTAGTTCTAATAACTAGCTGATAAAATTTCATAAATAAAGTAATAAGAGGATGAAATTTCTAGTCAGCTTTACGTACCGGATTATGATCTGGATGATTTTGAACTTAAGATACGAAAAAGGATGCTGCTTAGTTACATCAAAGTGTCTTACCTATTAAAAAGTTAAGGCAAAACATCAGTATTCAACAGCAGAATTATAAAAGATCTATATTCTAGAATGGAAATGAGAGCACATAACCATAGATTTTGTGGTAGGATTACCCAAAACTAGTGAAGGTTATGACGCAATATGGGTGATTGTTGATCGATTAACTAAATTTGCCCGTCGCTCAAGTCGCAGCTGAGATCTGTTCGAGGAGAGAGAGACGTGCATAGAAGAGAGAGAGAGATCGGAAAGAGAGAGAGCAAGCAACGGCCGTGGTGACCAGACTGATCTGGTTAATCTGCGACGGATCTAGTCTGTATGCATCTTCAATGAGAAGCCCGATTTGCGGCGGTGACTGAGCCGATTCGTGAAGGTGGCAACCAAAGAGTTGCAAGCTTTGGCAGCAAGGCGAGAGAACGATGTCTGACGATAGCGTTGCGAATTGAACTAAAAACGCGAAGGGGAGCTCCGGTTGGATGTTTGATTTGGGCAGTGATGGGGAAAGTGAGAGAGGCGGGGAGAAAGAGAGAGAGAGAGAGAGGGACTCATGAGAGAGCTGGCAGAGAGAGAAAGAGATTGGAACAAAGAGAGAAAGAGGGGTGGCTAAGTTTCTTGATCTGAGAGAAAAATGAAAACCCATAGGTAAATTTAAAAAAAAAATAATTATTTTTATAATTAGAATTTAAAACATGCTATTATTACTTACATTTTAAAAATATGCTATATACTTCAAATGTACTTAACAAATATGCTATTCAGTATATTTTTCAATCACATTTTAATATATCTAAGATTCATCTAGACTATAGCTTTATTTGGTTCATGCGTTGAAATCGGTAATTCTTAATTTTAACATTTAAATTTTAATTTTTTATAAGAAAAAAATATTATATCAAAATTAAAATTATAAATTTAAACGTAATAAACAAACGAGTTCTATGTATGAATATTTTCTTGCCTTTTTGTCTGTTTTGAGGCTTATGCGTTTGGATTAGCACTTGACTTGGCCTAGTAACCATATATTTATTCTAACAGGAAAACTCTGCTTTTTTTTTTTTTTTTCTCTCTAAGAAAAATGTGATTCACTTTTATTCTCCTACATAAATCTCCTGGCAAACACATACACACAAAGCCACCATGGAACCTGTTCCTCCTTAAAATATCCTATCCTAGCTGCAAGCTTAACTACAGGCTGTCTCATTTATTGTATTTGTCGGTTATATGTCAGTTTCCATTAGAACCCAACAACAAATATAATTTGTTTCTTTCATTGCTTTCCGTGCCCTTAGCCTTAGGAACAGCTATTATTATTTACCAAGTACTAGTTCCAATCCATGGCCAAAGTGTTATGCTTCCATTCTCCTTTTCCCTTGGGAGATAAGACAGGAAATTGTACCACAAACAACCCCATCAACCTTGATCTTGACACTCTGGAATATAGAGAATTTGTAGGGTCCATCATCCCCTCATATCACAATATATTAGAATTGCCACGTAACAGAGTGGGTCTCTCTCTCGTCATTGAGAATCTGTAGAGTCCATCATCACCTTATGTCATAATAAAGTGTTTTTATGTCGTTTATTTTTAATTTAAATTGAGATGTGATATTTTTTAAAAATTTTTAACTGTAACAGAATGAGTTAAATATGATATTTTTTGAGATATTTAATTATAAAAATTTGAAATTAAAAATTAAATAGATAAAATGAACGAAGCCTTAATCATTATCATGATTTTTGGGCCATTTTCCAATTAAATGATAAGATATGAATAAATCTCTTTTTTGTCATTATAATCTTAATATGAACATATCTTATTGCTTAAGGTATTTCCTTTGGTGTCTAGTACTTCTTATGTATGCAAAAGATAAATGCGCCTTAAATGGTGGAACCAATACTGCAAAGACAGCATTAAGAAGCACTAACTCCGAATAATAAATATGCTATTTTGTAGTGTATTTGTAAAAGTTAATCCATTATTATTATTATTCACTAGCACCAACAACAAGTATTATTCAAAAGGGTTTCAGTTTCACACTTGTCCTTGGGCAAAGCTTTAAGGGTCCATTACCATTAGTTTACATACATGAATTTGAGCTTCAAAGATAACTTGAATGAATCCGAGGAAAAAAAAAGTTATTTTCCTAATTAGCAACTGATCATGATTAAATTGTGCCTTTTAAGAAAGTGCATTGTTATTCATCATAAGACTCGCATGTCAAAAAATATATACATTGTTGTTATGTGAGGGTGTTAACATTGTTGCCGAATAAGTGAATGCAGATCATTTTTCTTTTGAGAAATCACCATCTGCATTTTGCACAAGTTGGTCGTCATTAAGCAATCATTATCATGACTATTATAAAATACCCTGCTTGTCATTATATGTCATGGACTGGGCCCATCAATTATTAACCCTAATATCTACCAACATGATGTATATTCCATTCCATCTTTATTGCGGAAAGAAAAATTCATAAAATGCAGGGCATCATCAAACATTCAAGTCTGAATGATATTTCTTTCATAGAAAGAGACATTTATCAATAATGTTACCATTACATAGTCGTGTGTTTTTCACTAGTAATGGCCCATTACATGTACCCAAAAGATGGTTGTTTGTTTCATTCAAGAATTTAAATGCTAAATAAGTTTAGAGCATAAGTTTAAAATAATCAAAAAACAACAACAAAAACGGTCTGATTTGGTCTTATAGATACCATAATCCCAAAGTAGGTATTTCCATTGCTTCCATTCCATTATAACTCTCGCTTTTTTCTTCATAATTTATTTCGATGACATTACTCTATACCTTCTCTTAGAAAGAAGAAGAAAAGAAATTCTGATGTGTACTCTGTATTTGCCGTTGACCGGCAAAGGCATGTCTGATATGTGATTTACATCATCAATTAAGTCAAAATAAGAATCTAATAGTTTTGTGTCTGTTTTGTTTTGTATGTATATATATATATATATATATATAGAGAGAGAGAGAGATTACATGCTCTGTTCTATTCTGAGCAATTCTGATCCCCATCCAAAAACTCTGCCTTTACTTATTAAGACTATTGATTTTGTTGCGGTTTCAGGGAGGCTTTGCTTTGGTTAAAAAATGAACCAACAATTAGAATTAGATTTTGGACATGACTAAGAAAACCAACATGATGTCTTCGCAGACCAACACCCCTACCAGTGGTAGTAGCCGGCTAAGAGCTTCTTCGACCAAAACCATGTTGCAAAAAAGATCAACCTCAGCACCAAAACCAAATCCAAAATCAGTTGCAGTAACAACCTTAAACGACGATATTTCTTCTACGAAGCCACGGAGGCCCAAATCTGGAGAGCATGTCCCCGGTCCTCAGTCGGGCCGACCCGGGAACCGTCCGGTCGCGGAGCAATTCGCTCCCCGGCCACGACGGCAGAAGAAAACTGAGGATGACCCAGACCTTGATGGGAAGAAGAAGAAGAAGAAGAACAATAACAAAAAGGAATTAGTAGTATTGCATGATGATGATGAGATTAATATGGTTGACGACAATCTGGTGATGAGAAATAAAATAGACGATTTGGAGGGTGAAGTTGTGAGGCTAAAGGGTGAGTTGGATAAAGCTCTCGCCTTCAATCAGCAGCTCCAGTTGCAGAACCAGAAGCTCACCCACGAACTCGCCTCTTCTCATGCAAAGATATCAACTCTTCCTGTCCAGGTGAGTTTTTATAGTTTGAGAAAAGGCAGAAACTTTAGTCCTGATTCTGAATTATTATTATTATTATTATTGTTTGAGACGAGGGTACTGTTGTTTTGAAGGAGCAGTCTTTGAATGTTTTATGTCGTTGTCTACTCCTTATCAGGAATTGTGATAAAAAAAAAAAATAACTTGGGGGTCGTGTATTATGAATATTTGTGCTCGTCTACTCTGTTTCACAATGAGTGTTGAGTAGAGAGCGTTTGTATATTTGTTCTTCATCACTCACCTAAACATGACTTGTTCTTCTTTGTGTTTATTATTCTAATTAAGATGAGGGAAAAAGGGGCAAGCCGATTTTGTTTGTATTATTTTATTTTTTAGTCATTTCTTTTGATTGTCTTAGCCAACGGTCTGTGCATATCTGCATTACTCATTGACGTATCTGAAAATACTTTGTTTTTTGATGAAGAGGGATTCCGTTGGAGAGCATCAGAGTCCCAACTTCAAAGACATTCAGAAACTCATTGCCAACAAGTTAGAACGCTCCGTAGTTAAAAAGGAGGTACTTAGTGAAGCAAGCATTACAAGGACACCTTCCACTTCTCTACCAACACCACCACCACCACCACCCCCAACACCACCAATTAGTCCAAGTCCCAAAATTATCGCCGTAGGAAAGAAGGGTCCGCCACCATCTTCCTTACCACCGCCACTGCCACCCCCACCCCCACCCCCACCTTCGGCTAGAGCACCCACCAATCACCGCCACTGCAACACCCACCCCCACCCCCACCTTCGGCTAGAGCACCTACCAATCGCAAACCTCCTGCATTTTTGGAATTCTATCACTCCTTAACAAAGCAAGAAGGGAATCAGGATTCTCCTTCAGGACTAGGAAATCGCCATAAACAGGAGGCTATCAGCGCCCACAATAGCATAGTTGGAGAAATTCAGAATCGTTCAGCGCATCTTTTAGCTGTAAGCATTTCATATTTGGATTCAAAATCTATTAGTTGAAATTCGCTTGTTTACACCATGCCGAATCATTCTCCCACATGAAAGTTGGAATTCTTATCGATTCTTGTTTCAGATAAAAGCTGACATTGAGACAAAAGGAGAGTTCATCAACGGCCTCATCACCAAGGTGCAGGCCGCTGCATATACGGATATAGAAGACGTCCTAAAGTTTGTCAATTGGCTTGATGGAGAACTTGCAACATTGGTAATTTTCTTTCCACTAAAATTCTTGGGAGTATTCAGAGAAGAATCTCCTCAGTGGTGACTTTATTTTTGTTATGCCAACAATTCTAACCATTTTCTTTGATTGTCTTGAATATGAATTTTGAGGGATTCTCGATGGTTTTTTCACCTTTATTTTTCTCATTTTTTGTTCTCTTTTCGGTTCTATTTTAGGTTTGATTTCATGAGGACATTTTAACCTCTTTCCTTTGTACTGATTTCAGTATCGATGAAAGGAAGTTTCTTATTATTAAATAACAATAAAAAAAATCTAACCTCTTTTTCTTTGTACTTGCCTTTATGATCTTCTAAAGGCTGATGAGCGAGCGGTCTTGAAGCATTTTAAGTGGCCCGAGAGGAAAGCTGATGCCTTGCAAGAAGCTGCAGTTGAATATCGCGAGCTTAAGCAGTTGGAAAGCGAGATTTCTTCTTATGAGGATATTGACAGTGACGCTCCATGTGCAACTGCGTTCAAGAAGATGGCCAGCTTATTAGACAAGTAAAGTACTTTTGTGGTGTATGAACTTTTGTTGAGTGAGTTTTGGAAAGCGTATGTCGTGTTCTCTGCTCAGCTAGTCTTTACTCATCTTATCCTTTTTTTCAAGGTCGGAGAGAAGCATTCAAAAGCTGATCAAGCTGCGAAGTTCAGTTCTTCGTTCTTATCAGGAACTCAAGATCCCAACGGATTGGATGCTTGATTCAGGAATTGTGACCAAGGTACTCTCTTCTAAATGATATATTCTTAAGTTTTTGCCTGTTTCAATAGCTGTTTTGACCCAATGATTCATTAGTTGTTCCTGAAAATTCTGAAGCATTTAACTCGCAATGATTGAGGGATGCAAAAAGTGAATCAACAACTTTTCCATTATTTCTTAAATCAAATGATTACTATGTGATGAGTTCTGGGAAAATTGAAAAACTTTACACACAGATAAAGAAGGCGTCAATGAACCTGGTGAAGATATTCATGAAGAGAGTGAGATTGGAGCTGGAATCCATTCAGAACTCAGATAGAGAATCGCTTCTGCTGCAAGGTGTGAATTTCGCATACAGAGCCCATCAGGTAATAATCTTTTTAACTTTCAAGTACGTACATAAAGAATTTGTAAGCCTTTTTCTTTACTTTTTTCCCCTGGAAGTCCGCACGACATTAATGTTCTTTGAGATGCAATGCAATATTGCAGTTTGCAGGAGGTCTTGATTCAGAAACATTGTGTGCTTTGGAAGAGCTACGACAGCATTTTCCGCGACACTTGCGAGGCTCCAGGGAGGAGATGTTGCCTGCCATACCTTCATCATAGCCATTAGCCAGATGCGTTTCCAAGATGAAAAATGCTATTTATCACCCTTTGTAATGCAATCACTAGATAAGTAGCATCGCATAACAGAGTCGGACCCAGTTCTTTTTACTGATGCTCTTTTGAGAATCAGTCAGCTGCTAGGCTTTGTTTTCTTTATTAGATTGTATACCTCACAGCAATTGAATTAACTCTGACAATGAGAATTATGTAAGTGGCAATATTCAACCGCCAAGTCCAAAATAAAAGCAGTGATAGCATACATGGGGCTTTTCTTCATCAACTCCTTTTTCATTGTTGTATTACAGCAACCCTGGCAGAGCTTGTTAGGCACACAAATATCATGTAGCATAATGTTTTTATATTGCACCAATGTAGTATGGAGTCTTTTACATAGTTAATTTGGTAATGTGAATACATTCTTCTTCCTATCGGGGATCCTCGTGGAATAAGGGATTGGATTTGAATAGCCAATTATGTATTCATTTCAAGGTGGTGGCTTCATCTTTTTTCTTTTGCATTGTGCAATATGTTTTGTTATCTTTCCTAGTATTGTCGTCTACTGAGTTATTATTGCCGTTTGTCAAGTTATTGCCGTTTTGCTGTATAGTTAGTCGTCTTATATTTTGTTGTCGTTTTCCTAATATTGTCGTCCATCGAGTTATCATTTCCTTTCCTTATCTTTTTTATTTGATTTTGAAAATTGTCCTGTTTATTATGTCGTCGTTTCTAAATTTTCGTCGGACAACTCATCATTCTTTGTGGTTTTTTGAGCTAATGTATTTCTCAACTTATTGTCGTTTGTTAAATTTCGTCCTTGCGTTATGTTGTTGTCGTTTTATTTTTATGTTTTCCTAATATTTTGTATTTACCTTTTTACGCTTTCATTTTTTTTTTTTTTTTTTGGAGAATCACGTGTTCATTGTTTGCGGTTTTTTCTTTACCTTTTTACGCTTTCATTTTTCTTTTTTTTTTTTTTTTTGGAGAATCACGTGTTCATTGTTTGCGGTTTTTTATTTATTGTCGTGTTTTTAAAATTCGTCTTAGACTCTTTAAAAAAAAAAAAAAAAAAAAAATTCCTCTTAAGACTCTTAGCCAAAAGAAGAAAATCGATTTCCTTATAATTAAACAAACAAGAATGTAATATAACGGTAATATTTTCTTAACCAAACAAACAAGAAAAGATGACGGAAATCTTTTCAAACCAAAATTCCAAAAAAAAAAAAAAAAATTTTGCAAATCAAAATCTTCTTGTGACTATTCTTTTCGACTATAAACGCTGGAATCGTCCATTTCGTTATATCAAAAACGATAAATTTGAAAATGCTGTAAAAAATGAAATGTCACAATATTTTTTTCATACATGTGAAAGCGATGGAAAAAAAAGAATATCTTTTACGTACCCACCCAGTTTGTCAACTTTTTTCGAAATGATACAAAGAAAGATGGCTCTGTTCACAACAGATAAATTTTACTCTGATGAATTATATAATAATTGGAGTTATACTAATGAACAAAAAAGAAAAAACCTTTTCGAATTTTCTTGATTCCGATCCACATCCAGATAATAAGTTTCATAAACGGGTTTATTTTTATATCGTGTCTCTTTAAAATCGATTTTTTCCGGATCCTCCTTTTCTTCCGAGCAAATACGACTATTTTTGGTTTTGGATCTTCCAAATCATTCCCGCAGGAGGTCCGGACCCATTTTTTTCTGATCCTTCGATAAAAAGAATCATTTTCTTCATAAAAAATAGGAGGTAGAACCAATAAAGATTTCTTTTTCGTAGGTCAAGACTTGAGATGAATTAAAATTAATAGACCAATAGTTTATATAAATTAATAAATAGGCCAAACTACTGTTTTCGTCCATAACTAGTCTGGTTATGAACCATAACTTGACAAGTTATTGTCCATAATTATCCATAACTTGTCTGGTTATGAACCATAACTTGACAAGTTTATCCATAACTTATTTGGTTATGAACCATAACTTAACAAGTTATGACCTATTAATTTTTATAACTAAAAATTGGCCTATATACTTTCTTAAGCTTTTCATATTGGTATATTTTCTATTATTTTCCTTTTTTTAAGCGGCGGTTAACTTAATCCTTTAGATGTTAAATTTTTAGTGTCTCAATTTAATGTATGGTCAATTAAATCATGTTATATTATTTAATAATAAATACAAAATAATTAGTTATAAAGAATTTTAAATTTTTATATGACGTGATATAATATAATTAATTAGGAACTTTCTCTAATATACTAAAATATCGGTAGGTCAAGTTTCATATTTATCATATATGTATAAAATCACGTAAAAGTAAAAAAATATACAATTATAATGGTTAAAAAAATTTTATCTATAAATACATTAAGCATATTGAAAAATCTATCAATTAATTATATATAATTAGGACACAAAAATTAACCAAGAGAATCTGAGGCCCCGTTCATTTTACCGATTCGAGTTTTATTACAGTAAAAAGCTCTCAGAAATAGTCACATCTAATTTTTTTACTACAGTAAAAAACTCTCACATAAAATCACATCTAAATTTAAATTAAAAACTTAAATTAACAAACTAAACGGGCCGTAAGTATTCTTAAAAAAAAAATAATAGTAATCGTAATAATTATCTCAGCAACAAAATTATATTTATTAAATATTTCAGCTCGGCACGCATTTCTTGACTTCAAAATTCAAGTCCAACCATGGTCCAAAAAAATTCAAGTCCAACCGTTAAAGGTTGACTAAAAAACAATTCCAAGAAAGAAAAGAACTTTAGAGAGAGGTGCCTACTTGGAATTCCTCGTGGCAGGAGGTGGCACTTTCTTCACCGTAGGATAGAATCCATTGCTGATGTGGCACAAAGTCGCGTGCCAGATGGAGGGAAAAGCGTGGCAAACCGAAAACGGTCACGAGCCTCCAGGCTTTTTCGCGCGTAGCTCTGCCACATCAGCATCCACCAATGGCATACGACCACGTAGCAAAGATGGTTGCTTGTTCCAAGTTCTGATCCTCCTCAAAATCCTGTCCTTCTTCTATTCAAACAATTAGATTCTCAATCTATTCTGAAGAAGCAAATAATATTTAAAAGTCTGCAATCGAAATAAATATTTTTTGCTTCTTCGGCTCGCTTTGCCTTTCGAAGAGATTATTATTATCTGTTAGATTCGATTCCATTCCAATTCAAAGGTTGGTGAGTTGTTTTCACTTCTCGATGGAGGTTTCCCAACAGCTCCGTTGCTTCTCCTCGAAGCCTTCGCCGCCGCCGTTTCCAGCGGCGGAAAGAACCTCCGTGAAGGCGTCGTTTTCCGCCGGAATACCCACAACAAGAATAAGGCCGAGTTTCACAGGTATGAAGACCGAGTTTCTCGATTTGGGCCACCTGGAGTACTACCACACGCCCAAGCCCAGGCCCAGATTGTGTGTTGTTACTGCCAAGAAGAAGAACGATAAGGAGAAAGTCATGGCTTCGAAGAAGAAGAAGAAGACGTTGAAGCTTCTCAAGGCGTTGTCTCAGAACTTGTCCGTCTTCTCTGATGTTTCTCAACTTCAGGATCATCAGGTTTTGGTATAATCAAATTCATTCCTTTTTTATGATTTTCTGTCTTTTATTTTAGAATCTTTTTCGTTTGATGAAATTGTTCCGTCTCTGGAATCAAATTCATTCCTTTTTTATGATTTTCTTTGTCTTTTATTTTAGAATCTTTTTCGTTTGATGAAATTGTTCCGTCTCTGTTATTCATATAATTAAACTTACGAGATTTCTAATATTGTTCTTAACTCTTTCAGCCTCGATCTTTTGTTATTATTTTCTGGCTTTCTTAGTTTACAAGCTTCCCTAAATTAACTTGTTTTTTCTCATCTAAATTTGTTATAAGGAAAAAATAAAATAAAAGGGGGGGAGGGGGGCGGCGAGCGCTCTTAGTTTCAACATTCATTCCAAAATTCCTTTTTTTTTTTTTTATTGATTTCCGGAATGGAAACACAGAATGGTTTTGTTTTGCTGTGAATTATTGTTTCTACTGTGATTGCAAGCTTGAAAATAATATAAAAAAAAAAAAGGCCTAACCTAATGATGATATGCTAAACGATTGGTTTGGTTTGTGCACAGGAATCTGCAGATGTACTACTTAAACACCTTGAAAAGCTCAGAGCAGAGGAGAAAGAGTTAAAGGTGATGAAGAAACAAGACAAGGCTAATCTCAAAGCCGAGCAGATGGCGATTATGATTGACAATGACTCATCATCATCTTCATCATCATCGGAATCGAGCGAATCAAGCGACAGCAAGTGCGGTGAAGTGATTGACATGAACCGCCTCAGAAGCCAAAATGCAGCCCAACATTATTATGACGACTCGTTGTCCGCGGCTGCTCAAGTAGCCGCAGTGTTAGCAGCCTCACTTCGGAGCCTTCCAACTGCAAACGCAACCGAGGAGGAGCGTGGTTCTGAAGATGTCACGAGTTTATTGCTGCAAAAACACGAAAAGGAATCCGAATGCAGGCCAACAACTAGTGGTTGTTGTAGCAAGAGAGTGGATGTGTGTATGGGCAACAAGTGCAAGAAGTCGGGAAGCGTGGCGTTGATGGAGGAATTCGCGAGGCAGATGGGCGGGGAAGGCGCCGTTGTGGGGTGCAAGTGCATGGGCAAATGCAGGTCTGCTCCGAACGTCAGGGTTGTGAATAGTACTAGGGTTGAGGGAGCAACAGATGTGTGTGTTAGGACAGCAAAGAATGGTAATCCGCTCTGCCTTGGGGTTGGACTGGAAGATGTGAGTGCCATTGTCGCTAGTTTGGTGGGAGAAGACACTAGAGATTTTGGTTTGGCTGCTGCAGTTTAGAAGAAAAGCTTGGGGAAAACTATTAGATTGAGATTGCATTGCATGCTATTGGGAATTTGGGATGTTCAAGTCCAACCAAAGAGTGTTACAGTTGGACTAGATACAAGATTTTATGTGAATATACAGATCTTTTTCCCCTTCAGTTGTTTTAAGATATTAATGCTACACCTCAATTTATCAAGTGAATATGTGATATTACTTTCTAGCATCTTTTTGTCCCTTCAAATTCGAAGTCATTCTGTACCAATATGTATGCCCATGACGGTCACGATTGATTGGTTTCATGAATGGGAAAACCAACGACGTTGGTCAGTGACCGAACTGATGAAAATAATCGTTCACCGTTCACCGACTGATGTACAGCCCTATTCTCATGTTACAACTCTAAATTGGAATCTACAGCAATGCAATCAATCGTAGGGTCCCAAATGCCAATCCAGAGTCTTTTAACTTACCAACCAATAAAAACTTTTGGTATATTACCAACTCATTAGTAGAAGAGTTGGAATTAAAATTGGTTTCCTTAGCATTTCTCATTATAAAACTAAATATACCTTCAAGTGTGATATTGGTTGGTATCCGCTATGAATACCCATCAGTATCCACCGTGATACCGACGGCTGCCGACCAATATCCACAAAAAACTGATATTAACAACGGCGGCCAACCACATTATAGTCCATTTACATGAAATACTGATATTATAGTCCTTCGACGTGGCATGTCCATGGCATATTTAGTTCCGTGTAGTTTAATATAATAGTCCATTTACATGAAAATACTGATATTATAGCCCTTCGACGTGGCATGTCCATGGCATATTTAGTTCCGTGTAGTTTAATATCCTTTAATTAATCTTTCTTGCTTTAACCACTGGAGACAGAAAATACTGCTAAATTACATTTGATGATTACGCTTTTCTACCAAAGGCTCCCCCGCCCTTCTACACATATACGCCTCCATTACAAATATTTGTACATAAACTTATCTTGAACTTCACTTAACACTTGACACATCCTCCAATCTTCTGCGCAATTCGCCTACAAACTTTACGGGTTTCAATGTTACAAATTTAAGTAGGGCCCTCCTTAGTTCTTCCCCATCGCACTTTTTTAACAAACTAATGCCGAATGGGTTCAGGTTCCCTATATTTGTATATCTATGTCCATGAATGAGAACACATTATCCTTCTGTACGATCCGAGACCTGCCACTTTCTTCAGTGCCTCGGATATTTGAGCTTCGGCTGACTTTCGCAGTCGACCGGGCTGTTGCATCGCTTTATGAATGAGTCAAGTGTTGCCTGCTTCAAAGGGCTGCTTTTGGGTTCGCTCGCTGAGTCTAGCGTTTTATGCTCTGCAACTTCCAAGACATTCTCATGCCCATCAAGCATCTAATGTTCCAAAGGGAACAGTTAACTATTAAAACAAGAAATATCTGAAAGTTTTTTTTTATTTTTATTAGTTTTTATTTTGTGGAGGATCAATTAGATTTCAAAACTCGCCAAGTTGATAAAAGGGTAGGTACAAAATTACCTGCCCCAAGTTTTCCAATTTGCTCTGAACGACATCCCTGAGGAGAGATCAAGTATAATACAACCAAATAAAAAACCATTAATCAACAATGTCGAGAAAGGAATCAAAATTGATCGAAATTGCACAAGAATGTACCATATTATGTCATCAACCGTGTCGTTTGCTAGCAGATAGTATATATTGACTGAAGATGCCTAATAACATGAAGTGCATCAAAAAGTGGGAAAAAAAAAATTGTACTTCTTGAATGAATGGAACTGATATATGAACTTCATCCACAGAAGCAATGACTTCATGTTAGTTCTCAATTCGGGACGTAATAGAAGTCAAGATATTTCATAGACAGCTTTTGTACCGTCACCAAGATCATCCATTGAGAAAAGTACCTGTCCAATTCTATGAGCACGGTCTTCAGCTTGAATCAGGTCGCCCGGAGTCCACGACAATTCCGCAAAAACAACAGTGCTTGCAGCCGTTAAAGTTAATCCAACACCTCCAGCTCTAATAGACAGCTGCAAAGTGGTTTCAAGTATAAGAACTCAATTTTTACTTATTTATTTAAAAAAGAGAATGAACGCCATCTATAGCATGCAAATTCTTGTATTAGAATCCAAGTACCCCATTGGTTGAAACTGAAGAAAAATGAGAAAAGTTAAAAACTACTATTTGCTAGTTTAAATGAAGCAAACTGGCGTACCACAGCTGCCTTAACAGAATTCTTTTCCTGAAAATCTGTAACCAAAGCTTGCCTCTTCACTGCAGGTGTATTCCCATCAATTCGAATGCAGTCCACTTTCTTTTTCTGCAAATTTGAGATTTATGGAAAAAAAAAATCAACCTTGAAAGGTTCAACGTTATTGAATTCTTTTTCTTTAATTCGTTTATTGGGAAAAAAATTCGATGTTGATTGAAGTGGCCTTACAAGAAGAAATTGATGTATGGACTCAATCATGGATTGATGATGGGCAAATATTAGAAACTTGCAGCCTGCCTGCAAACAAACATTACTCAACACTGTTCAGATATATTAAAGAAGTAACACAGAAAAGGAAAAGCACAGGGCATAATTAAGGGAGCAAATAAATAAAACAAAGAAAGTTTCATACATGTAATTCAGTGGGAAAATAGGAAAAGCATAACACTTAAATTGGACGCATTTCCTTTGTCATGAATATCTTAAAATCAGAGGGATGTGACGAGGAAAGTATTGCATATCTACCATCTATTAACAGAACAAAATATTTTTTTTGATTGTAAGTACTTTTCAAGAGATATATCAGCGGAGTAGAACAGTACCTCAATCATAGTTGCCAGGTAATCTAAAACCGCCGGGATCTTAGCTTCAGCAGATTCAGTAAATATCTGAAGTCCAATATTAAGTTGGAAGAGAAAAGTAGAACTTATTGAGAGTAGAAAAAACAAGTTAAGAGGAAACTTCTTATTCTGCCTGACCTATTGCAGCAATTTTTTTTTTTTTTTCATTTTCTATAAAAATAAAAATAAAACCGCCCAGTCGCATAGGACCAACTTTACAAGCATGAGTAAAAAATCACCTTGTTAATAAGATTTTTCTCCGTAAATTTCAATGCATCAACCTCTTCTTTTGAAGTGCAGGCCTTAATTTTTCCTTTTATCACCTCCAACTATATAAAAGAACATTAACACAATTATATCATCTCTTTTTTGTTTTCACGAAAGTTAAAAAAAAAATGAAATTATGATTAAAAGGAAGAGTTCACATACCTCGCGAAACAGGGCGTTAACTTGTTTCATGTCCTTTTCAGCCAAATCGAGGAAGACCTAATATCAATCGAGACAAACATAAAAGTTGAGAAAATGTAAGATAAGCTTATTTCCAAGTTCTTGTCCACTGCATAATGCTCACTTAACGAGATCTCAATTCTTTTCTGTCCCAAGAACCATTTATTATTCTAATTGTCTCACTTGCAATGAGATAATACTTACTCATACTGATTTCAAGAAGCAGATTACAAATTGCAGAGACATATACAGACAGATGCACTAACCTGCTGCCTACGCTTTGTAGGAAGCTCAGAAAGAACATCTTTTTTAAGTCGACGAATCATCAATGTCGCCTTCATCAAATTATGCAATTCTTCATGGTTACTTGCACCTTGATACACTCCAAATATTCCCTAAAGATCCATATTGAAAGCAATAATGAACAGAGGAACAGGGAGGAGATAAAAATGATCTAAGAAGGTTTAAATGAAAGCTTGTTACTTACACCCTTGCAATATCGATTACCATACTCATGAACATATTTATATACATCAGGATACAAGGCCTCCAGCTGTAAAGTTTCAACTAATTCGTCATAAATTTATTATATAAGAAACTTGTGCATTTATATAAACAACCCTCTAATGCCTTCCAAAATACCTGTTTGAATAGTTCAATTGGTCGGGATAGAGCAGGAGTTCCACTAAGTAATAACGCATACTGAGCTTTCTGAAAATGTCAAAGAGTCTAAGGATTGAGAGAGAGAGAGAGAGAGAGAGAAATACACGGTAGGTCCCAAAGAAATCACTAATTTAGGTGACTGAAATTCTAATATTATATTTATGCATGGCTTGACCTCAGAAAGCAATTATGAATTTATCAGTATCAGAAATAAAAGAATAGATGAGAAGATCAGCAGTATTGGGGTGGGGGATACCTTTATGACTGGAAGAGATGCGGTTGTCCTCTTCGCTTGCGCATTTTTCAGATAGTGCGACTCATCTGCAATCACAACCTGAATAAAATTCACAATGTCAGATCAGTGAGTTGACATAAAGCAACAAGTTATTAAGCATATCAGATTGTCTAGCTTTCATTTGGTACAATGTAAGTAATGAACACAATTCTTAAATTATTAACACAAATACAGAAACATAAATTTTGGTACAAAATAATTTTCACGATATGTAAATTAACACTATAAGAATGAATGACACACAACTCAGCCATTTGACTGTTCTTACCTTAAACTCTGATGCCATGAGTGAACTTTGCAATTTAGGGATGACGTCATAGGAGATAATATTAAATAGGCCATCAAGACGCACGGTCCCTTTGGTATTTGACGTTACTATAGTGAATCCGCTCTTGTTTGATCCGCAACAAGAAGACAAAACAACCTAAAAACAGTGGCTTGTTAAGGGGACTGTTAAAAACAAAACAAGCAAGTTCATAAAAGTTCCTTATACGAAGTGACTAAAACTATCAACAGAGGAATGGCAGATAACATACGAGTATGTCTGATGGTGGGATATCCAGCCATTGCTGAATCATCTGCACAAGAAGCAGATCGGGACATGCATTATGGGAAAATCAAGAGTTCACAACAATTAAAGTATAAGATTGAGCTAGCTACTTACTGAAGCCCATTGCAATCGCAAGGAAGATGGGACGAGTATAAGAACCGGCCATGACTCACGAACGCATGAGGCTACAGCAATTGCCTAGAAAATAAGAGACAAGACAATATTAAAGTGCTGCTTAAATTACGCTATCTATTAGCCCATAGTACATATATATACTGAACTAAAAAAGGGAGAGATAACATCAAAAAAAAAAAAAAGCACATCCCAACTAAGAATAGCCCATAATACGAATGAATTTGTTTGGATTAAATCAATTTGCCCTCACTTCTCATCTTTAGGCTTCGTTTGGTAGGAGGGATAGAGAATGTGACGGATGGGGAGGATTATAATAATCCTTTATGTTGATTGGAAGGAAACACTTGCCTGCAAAGTCTTTCCCAGTCCCATCTCATCTGCAAGGAGAACCCGCCCTCCGTGCTGCAATATAAACCTGAAAAGAATAAGATACAGAAAAATAAAAAAAAAGACGTCACTTTTTATCGTTTTATTCAAAGTAAAAATTATAACGTTACGAATAAAGATCAACTAACATCTCTTGACGAAAATATAGTTCTCTCTTCATGTCACCCATATAACAGTGGTCACTGGTGATTAAGAAAAAATCTCGATAGCTAGTATATTACCTAACACCTTCTCTCTGAAATGGCAAGAGCTTTGATTCAACAGTGGCAGGCATCTTGTAATATCGGTCTAAATCACCAAGAAAAATCAGATTGGAGTTAGAAAATACACACAAATATTATGACGCATAGACCCATCATTCTAAACTAGCATGCAGGAAAGCCCTGACCATCATTCTAAACGAGCTTGCTATTCATATTCAGCTTATCCTTTATACCACTGAAAACATGCTTTGCTTTTACGTTTACACGTATATAATACTCGTGTTCTTCCATTTCCATATGAACAATGAAACAGTAAACACATACTAAGCCGTCGATTAAAACAGTAGAAAAGAAAAGAAAATGTAGCACCCTACCACATCCTTATGAGTGTAATTAATAATTAGAGAGGTTAAAAGAATAAATAAAATAAAATAAAACAGCACTTACCTCGAAGATCTGGAACAGCAGAAGCTGCATCAATAGCACGGTGCACCAAGGGGTTTAAGTTCTCTAACTGTAAGAATCATAACAATGCAAAACATAATGATGAAAGCCCAATTTTAGATACTTGGGAATGTACTTGTATATGATCTAATCACCTGTCAAACTTAGAAGTCATAACAAATAGCCAAAACAATAAAGCAAGAAAATTCTAGCTTCTTAAGTATGGGAAAAGGACAAGGTATAAACCTCAACATTAACACCAGATATTTCACGAAGACCTTTTTCTGCCGACAACAAGGAACTAGGGGGGAAAATCCATAGCCTGTAATATCAACATCGATACATCTAGTTAAGGCTCCATTTCAAAAATAGTTGAAAACACAACCATCCAACCGAGACCAGAACAAGACACGAATAACATGAAGAGCGGGAAGTGAAACCTTTCTTTTGCACTCCAAGTGGCTTTAGGGATCTTACGAACAGCGCCTACCACTGCCTGATGCAAAGTCAAAGTAAATAAGAGTCAAACTTGTTTATGAAGTGAAATTCTTTATCAACTTTCTGCTAACAAATAGAAGAGTTAGTTTATGAAAAATGCAAGATTCACCTGATCATATGAAAATTTTGCTGCAATGTTGCCACTAGCATGAAGAAAGAATTTGACACGCACCTTTGGTAACCCCTTTAAGTGTTCATCTTCTTTCATCAAAAGGCGATGAGACAGGTTTAAAAAAAATGGTAAATTAACACAGCAAATATTAGGACAACCATCTAGGGGACCACTGAGTTTGTAATTAGAGCCCGTTCTTTCACGAACGTGCTTGAACTCATGATTCCGATTCTGCTAAAGTACTTTTCTCTAACAAATAATTTGAATCAAAAAAATTCCCACCAATGATTCTCTCATAAAATTTCAATTAAGAATCAAAATCACTGACTTTTAGTTGTCAACATGAAAGATAATACATTAAAAAAAGAAACCGAAGCCTAAGGGAAGAAAATTTAACAAAAATTAAAAATTAAAAACTGAAGCCTAAGGGAAGAAATTAACCAGCATTTGGTCTGGATGGAACTGAGAGCGATGCAGGTAAGACACTGGAGTCAGTAGGCAAAGCCTCAGCCTGCATTATTGCAAAATGATATCATGAATTGATGAAAACAAGCTCAATAAAGTAATAAATAACCTACTCCTGTGAAATATTTGTTATTTAATTTTGAAAAATTAAAAAGTGCCCTTTAATTTGTCAAAAAAATTCTCTCCGAATGCATAAATATACTTTATGACACTCGTGATATGGTAAATTACACTGTATTATATACCACATAATAATAAACATTATTCAAAAAAAAAAAAAAAAAAAGAGCCCGCAAATTCACAGAGAGAAAGGAAAAGAAAAAAAAAAGATTGCTTCTTTGCGGGAGATAGAAAGAGAAAATACTGGGAAGGTGAGATTAGACCTTGTTGTTATTGGTGAAAGTGGAAGAAGAAGAAGAAGAAGAATGGAGAAGGCGTTGTTGAGCGATCTTCTGACGTCTCTTTCGAGCGATTCAATTTGCTCTATGCTCAAATCCCAGTCGTCATCATCATTCATGTCCATCTCTCTCTCTCTCTCTCTCTGGCTTCAACACTAACACTTGAATTCCATTTCTTGCTTTTTCTTTCTTTCCCCCCTCTCTCTCTCTTTCTTTTCTTTTCATTTTTTTTTTTTTTTTTGTTACTATGATTCTCTCCCATCTCACCTATTCCGGCCCCGACCCGCTCTCATTTTCGTTCTGGGTTTCCATCCTAGGCCCCTTTTCTCCACATGGGCCCTAAAGCCCAATTCCCAAGTTAAATTAATAAATAAATAATAATAATCTACATCTATAATTAACACATATATAAAGCTAAATGCATTATTATTCATCATCTCAAAATTCATTATTCAAAGTCATGATCAAGTTATTTTATCTTTTAATGGTTTTTTTTTTGTTTTATTAATTATTGTTTAGGGATTGTTTTCGCTTCTATTATTTTATACTTTTATTTACTTTTCCATTTTTCTTTTATCCCAAATATTTTACATTTAAAATTTACATTTCTAAATTTTTTCTAAGGGAATTATTTTTTTACATCCACTTAATTATTTTTTTTATAATCCTCTAGAATATGTTTTTGACAAATATCATAAATACATTTTTCATTCTAATCGATACATTGAACTAATTTTTGTTATTGATATGTATTATTGAAATAACTTTTCTCAAATGTGCTCATTTTTATGTTTTTTCTTACAGTTTTCAATTTTTTTTTTTCAAAATTAGCCGTTATAAAATATTTATTTTACTTAAACGTCTATTTTATTGTAGCCATTTGAAATATTATTTTCTTATATGTACCCTGATTTGTTTTTTATTTGACTTCTTATTACACCCTCAAACAGAGCTTAGTGACGTGGAGGCTTATTTAGAAAATTAAACATGGATTAAGAAAGTAATTAAGCTAAAGTCAAAGTCATAGATAGTATATATATATATATATATAGATAAGAATTTCTAATAAACCCCACTATTTTAAGGAAATTGAATTTTAGAAAAGAGTGAGGCGGACTTTACAAACCACAATCTGAGTCAGATCAATTTTAAAAGTCAGCCTCCGGCAACCACAGGGTTTACACATTGTGCATACATAAACAATACAAAAAAGTAAAGTGCTGACATCAACCACAGTCTAGTAAAGTTTAAGTACATGCCTTAGTAATGAATGAAAATGAAGGAAACACTTCACAACTTCCTCTATTCTTGAATGGAATTCCTCACCGATAAACACCACATATTCTGCACTACTTCTAGCGTCACCTGATAGGGGTTTAAATACATTTGAAACAGAAGAAAAATGAGCGAAAGGTCCAATAGGATATAATTTATAAAATTGAATAAATAAATGGAAGTACAAGGTCCGAACATGTCATCCGGAACCAAACTTCTTTTTTTTGAAAGGAAAATAAACTTAAATTTCCAGTTTCAGGCATCAACAAGTAATTTAATGATAAATTACTTACAACCATTGCAAGGCCAATCACCACCATAGTGACTCGTACGGGTTTCGGGTCCTGCCCCTAAGGATACGATCTCCATATCCCGATTTCTAGGCCATCAGTGTTGTTATTATTTCTTAAAACATCTTATTTTAAGAAAAATATCTTTTAAACCTTAATTCAGTTCATTATGAATTCAATAGCATAAATCATGTTATTTTTTCAAAATACTTTTCTTTATAAAACATGTTTTGCATTAAAAACATTTTCATAGGCCAAACACACTTTAAAACAAGGCTAACAAGGATATGGACAAGAATATCCTACCTTTTGGATATTAGAGTTAGTGTGCCTTTAATCAAATTCAAAGTTCATAAATAATTTTTTAATTCAAATTGTGATTCTTTAAGAATTTAGAATTTAATCAAGAGAAATGAAAGGGAACAAGGATTAATGTGGCTAATCCACTCACTTTGAGTTCTCAAATAATGAAGTTAGGTCGTTTTTCATTGAATTTCGGGGTCAAAACAGGGTTTTTAAGCATTTCTGGGTCAGATTTAGTGTGCATCGGTCTACCGGTGATAGGGGAGTGCAACTCCACCGGTCAGCTGGTGGAGTGGTGACCGGTCACCTGTGGGAAGTAGGTCAGGGCCAAAAAGTGGCCGAACTGCGAAGAACAAAGCCAAATCCTATAATTTCGTATTTGATTTCGAGATAATTTTATGGGGATTCAAAAACCAGGTTTCAATCATCAAATGGGGTCTAAAGAATCAAAAATCCCCAAATTCTAACATGATTTCAACCAAAATCCATTCAAAATCAAGTTAAAACCAAAACCTCACAAACTAAATAAAAATTAAGTTTCACCAAAGCAAGATTCGAGATTTAAGAGTGAATTTCAAAGAATTTACCTTGATTTTTGCTTTGATGTTAAAAACTTCTTGAAAATTCTCTTTGATTCAAATCCGGTTCAAAAGCTCCTCTTGAGAGAGTGAAGCTTTGAAAGAAAGAGAAAAAAGGAAAGTGAGGTAGCGAGAGAGAGAATGAGACGAGAGAGAGCCGAGGGAGTCTGAGAGAGAGAGAAAAAGAGAATGAGAGCTGAGAAGGAGAGAGAGAAAAAGAGAATGAGAGCTGAGAAGGAGAGAGAGTGTGAGTGTACGAGAGAGAGAATGAGAGAAAATAAGAAAAATATAAGAAAGAAAAAAGAAAATATAAGAAAAAGAGTGAAGTAGGTATTTCTACCTACTTCCGGAGAGGAATTGTAAATACTTAAAATAATTTAGAATTTCTTAATTAATTAAAAATTCAAATTAAGTGAATTAATAAATCACAGTTAACATAATTAAACTTATTTAATTCTTGAAGTCGTTACACTTGTATTAACTAAAATTAATTTTTATTTAAATATGGTATTCTTATTTAATTTTATGCTTATGTAGTATTCAATTGAAACACGCATTTTGATTGACACATATATTTTGGTACATCTGTTTTTGTAAAATTATATATTTTTAAAAGTAAACAAACTAAATACACCCGTGCGAAGCACGTGCTTTTAAACTAGTAATTAAGAAAAAAGGAAAAGAGTTTGTACTTGCCAAATGAAATGAGAAAAGTTTTCATCATTTTTCACTTAAGGCTAATGGTGATACTTCGCCACGGTGTAATGTAATCACATACAGCCATCGGGCAGTTGTACCCAGTAGAGACTACAAATATATGTATATATATATATATATATATATACATATATTGCCATACACAAGCATGCACAACTGTCACATACATACAGGCACATATACACGTATTATTCATATATATACATATATATATAGAGAGAGAGAGAGAGAGAGATGTCCTCTCCTCCCTAATTGTAATGGTAATATTAAGAGGTACGACCGTACACAAGTTAAGACCAAACATCCTCCGAGAAACTACCAGGTCGTTTCCTCAACTGTCGGGTGCTTAATTCACTGTTGTGTTCCCCCAGAATGGTAAATTAATACTTTCTCATCTGCTTATAGATCAGTACTTGTTGATTCTCTGATACTCAACCCTGAAAGACCAGCACTAGTTATATATGTTCAATCTAGCTACTATGAAGATAAAGCTTAATGAGAATGCATGCGTGATAAGCAAATTATGGTTTGATCTCACACACTCTCATTCACTACTCCATCTTCATCGTGTACCAACTACTGTTGTTTTGAGGTATGAACTAATACCTTCAACCTTTCCATATTGCTCCTCCTTATCTGGCTATCTAGTTCGTCTGACGCCTATTATCGCCGATGTTTACTGGACTAAACAAAGGACTAGATTATGTGCTTTTCATGTTGAAGCTTTTCTCTTTTCTGTGTTAAAGCCAGATATATATATATATATATATAGACACAACTTTCTTAGTATGGGGGTGATCAAGATTCTTCTAGTTTCTCTATGTATGGTGGCCTGGTCAGAGTCTTCAGCTCCACTGAAATCCGAATCCGATGACGGGCTATTCAGAATAAGTCTCAAGAAGCATGCTTTAGACCTCAACAGAATGAAAGCTGCAAGAATCACTAGAGAAGGCGTTCAACATCCTTCTTATTCAAGTCCAAGGGATAATAGAAGTTCTAATTCCAATAATATGAAGGCCGTAATATACTTGAAAAATTATCTAGACACCCAATATTTTGGAGAGATTGGAATTGGTTCACCACCACAAACCATGACTGTTGTCTTTGACACTGGAGGCTCAAATCTGTGGGTCCCATCTTCTAGCTGCATTTTTTCTGTAAGTAATACTTGAGTAACAAGTCATTAAAATGTTGTAATAGTACTTGTTTCTCTTTCTTAAGCACTTTTGTGAATGATACTTGTGCAGATTCCTTGCTATTTTCATTCCAAGTTCAGACCAAGACTTTCCAGTTCCTATACCAAAATTGGTACTAGTTTGCTCCAACTGATGCTTTACTTATTATGACAGAAAAACAATTTCCGATCTTAGTTAATTAGCTGAACTGAAAATTTGTTGCTGGTTTTTGGTTTAGGAATCCCTTGTAAAATTCCTTATGGTTCCAGATCAATTTCCGGCTTCTTCAGCCAAGATCACGTTAAAGTTGGGGATGTTGTCATCAAAGATCAAGTGGGTTTCTTTCTTTCTTTTGCTGATAAATTTTTAAACATTTGCTTTACTTTGAATTGATGTTATATCTGCTCCCATTATTTAGGAATTTGTTGAGATTACAAGGGAAGGATTTTTGACATTCTTGGCTACAAAGTTTGATGGGGTTGTTGGACTTGGATTCCAGGATATTGCAGTTGACCAAGCCACTCCCCTGTGGTATAATACTCTTGAACTGCAATTTACTCACAAACAACATTGTTTTAGCCCTTCGTACAGTTGTTGACTGGCCTTGATTAGTGAAGATCTCATTTTTGTCTTCACACTTTGCTGTCTTGAACATAATGAAGCCTTGGTACTTTTTAACATGCAGGTATAACATGGTGAAGCAAGGTCATATGGCTCAAAAAGTCTTCTCTTTCTGGATAAATAGAGATCCAATGTCAAAACTGGGAGGTGAAATTGTCTTTGGAGGCATTGACTGGCGGCGCTTTACCGGCGACCACATTTACTTCCCGGTTACTCGAAAGGGTTACTGGCAGGTACTGCTTCCTAATTAACTACTTCATTGTCCCTTTATGTAGCTTCCTCTTCACAAATTGCTTTATGTAAGTATCGGTTTAAGTCTTTTAATACTTTGTAAGACAATATGAATAATGCAGAAACGTAAAATAAAAGAATACGAGAGAAATTGTATCGCGGTTCGGTAACAACCTACTCCGCGGAGCCACGCCCAGATGATGACCAATCCACTAAGAACTCTTTTACAATTCAATTGGACTTAATCTACCCGAGACTCTCTCATCGGTTTAAGTCTTTTAATACTTTGTAAGACAATATGAATAATGCAGAAACGTAAAATAAAAGAATACGAGAGAAATGGTATCGCGGTTCGGTACCATCCTACTCCGCGGAGCCACGCCCAGATGATAAACAATCCACTAAGAACTCTTTTACAATTCAATTGGACTTAATCTACCCGAGGCTCCATCTCTAAGAAGATGCATATAAACTTGCAATTTCCTAATGTACTTGAACAACGAGATCCCCTCGACTTTTAACATTAGAATCCCTCAAATTAAGTTTTTCTTCCGAAAAACACTCACATCATCTCTCTTGAATACAAGTGCTCACCTTTCTCACAACCCAGCAAAACCAATCAAAAGGTGTCCAGAGACACGAGAGACTCTTTGAATAAATAAGCAAAATGTGATCAGCTTTACGACCTCTTCAATTAATTCGTTGAACCAAATATGTTGCAGATCCTTGCTGCAACATAGCTGTCAATGTCAGCTTTCTCAAAACCAGTCCGAATCAATCTGTTTTAATTCTGAAATCTTTTTGAAACTGATATAGGAATCTGGACACATTCCTAGGAGACAGAGGAAGATCATCCAACTACGAAAACTCAATTAAATATCAATTAAATCACCAATTATCAATTTATCATCATTGAATCAATAGTTGACTTTCAAAAACAGTAACTAAATTAGTTTCAGATCTTACAAAAACTTTCTATAAAGAACTTGTCAACTGCACATCTATTCTCAAACATAATCAACCACCCAATCATTCCCAAAATAATGCCAATCATAAAACGATGAATTAATATAGAATTTAGAAAATAAATCCCAACAATTTCTCCCTTTGGCATTGTTTTGGCAAAACTAATAATGGAAACTAAAACAAAATAACTTTTGTAAAGTCAACTAGCACAAACCAAATCAGAAGTAAATTGTCTCCACCTAGTTTAAGAAAAACTCCCCCTGAACTTAAAACATCATAGACTAGACTACCTACTCCCCCTTTTTGACAAAAAAAAATGCTCAAAGTGATCAACTGTCAGTGAGCAGTAGGAAAAGATGATGCAAAACCTTGAGTAGGAGAAGGAACAAGAGTAATGGAAGGAGCAGGACTGTGCCGCAGAGCAGTTGAAGATGAAGATTGATGTAAAGAAGCCAGCAGTGCCATAAGCTCCATCTCCTTGGCAAAGAGAAGAAGTTGTTCCTCAGCTAGCTTCTGTTTTTGGAGCTGAACCTGTTGTAACTCAGTAGAAAGAAACTTGTAGATTCGGGATGAATCGCCTGTTGCAGAACTTGTTGCAACAGCAAGTGCAACAGGTGAAGAAGCAACTTGCTCCCCCTTAATATCATCTAGGTGTTCCCCTTTCAACAACTTCGGAGAAATCTTCATAGGGAGCTCTTGGTTGAACAATAGAGTCTGTGTCCTCAATGAGGTCTGCTTGTTGTGAAGTGAGAATACCATGGATTAAGCACGGAAAATGAAGAATTTTTGTACTCACAGGAGCATTGGCATATGTAACAATTTCTTAAAAAATGTGCCTGCCCATATCAAAAACCATGCTAGTACCCAATAGATATAATAACATAGCCAAATCTCTTGTCATAATGGTAGGATGCAAAGAAGGAAGCCAATTTGCTAGAGTAATCTTGTGGAGCACTGAATATTTAATAGTGAGCTCTGCAGATCTAAGAATTCCATACCATTTGACATTTTTTCCTATGAGCTCAGAGGTGACATCATTCATGTCCTCATCTCTATCAAGTTCCCAGGTCCTGTCAGACTCAAAGTTTGGACAACCTAGATAATCATGGGAGAAAAGTGAAAAACATGATTTCTCACATATATTTGACATAACCTTGGGGACTTCGGATTTGCAACTTCTAGATCCAAATTAGCATAAAACTCATAGATAAACGTGACTATTCATGGAGTACCCTAGAAACACCCTTTTATCACTCTTAACCTCAAATTTTCCCAAATTTTCACGATCATTTAAAATATAGCACACACACCCAAAGACATGGAAATATTTGAGATTTGGTTTCTTACCTTTCAAAATTTTGTAGGGAGTCATTAAAATACCTTTTCTCAAATGAACACGGTTTATTGTGTAACATGCCATATTCACTTCTTCTATCCATAATCTCAATGAGATTTTCTTTGAATTTAGCATGACACGACCCATCTCCTAGATTGTTCTATTTTTCCTTTCAACTACCCCATTTTGTTGAGGTGTTTTAGGTGTTGAGAACTCGTGAGCAATACCATGTTCATCACAAAATTCAACAAAAATAGTATTTTCAAATTCTTTACCATGATCACTTTTTATTCGGATTATTTTGCCTATATTGTAACTTTTCTCATTTTTCAATTTTTTACACAAAGTTTTGAAAACACCGAATGTATATGATTTCTCTCTAATAAAATCCACCCAAGTGAACCTAGAGAAATCATCTACACACACAAAGATATACCTCTTACCTGTAATGCTTTCCACGTGCATAGGACCCATAAGATCCATATGTAGCAATTCCATAACCTTTGTTGTATTGATCTGTTGTAACGCCTTGTGCTTTGTCCTTATTTGTTTGCCGAGTTGACAAGGACCACAAATACCTGGTTTTCTCTTACTCAGATTTGGATCTCCACGCACCGCTCCTGTACTCATAATTTTTGTCAAGGTTTTGAAATTTAAATGACCCAACTTTTGATGTCAAATATCAATATCATTAGTTGAAGCATTGTGACACGTATGAGTGTGTGATGTGTTGTGAGGAAGAGTAAGTAAATAATAATTATCTGATGATCTTCCTCTTGTCATGACACAACAATCATTATCATCAAAAACTTGACATGAATATTTTGTGAATTTTACAAATAAGTTTTGATCACACAATTGACTTATGCTAATCAAGTTTGCTTTCAACCTATCCACGAACATCACATTTTTGAGCTTAGGAAGCCCATCAACATTCAATATTCCCTTACCAAGAACACGACCTTTCATACCATCTCCAAAAGTAACATATCCTCACCTTCTCAAAAATTTGACAAATTTTCCCGAGTCTCTGTCATGTGCCTAGAACAACCACTGTCAAAATACCAGGCATCAGTAGTACAAGCTTTTAATGAAGTATAAGCAACAAAGCACCTTAAATCGGATTTTTAACCCATATTTTCCTTGTTTTTTTATTAGATAAATCAATTTTAATTTTAGGTGTTCGTTTTGCTTCTCCATACTCCATATTCAAACCTTTATTAATAGCATTTATGTACTTAAAACACCATGGTTGAATATGTCCAGGCATATTATAATAATGACAGATAGGAACAAACCTGTTTGTTGCTTGTCTTGTTGCAATAGGCTTTGCAACAAGCTTCTTACCTTATCTTACATGAGATTTCTGAAAGACATGCATTCTTATACTGGTGGCTCCTTTCACAAAAACAGTCTTTTCAGAAATTCCTTGACCCTTGTACCCAAGTCTAGAATGGTCACTACTAGTTTTTTGTTGTGAAAGTAGGTGATCCAATTTTGTAGTTCCTGAATTTAGCATTCTTAAATTCTTCTGGGTCTGCTCTAATTCGAGTCTGGTTTCAGTAAGCTTTCTCTTATGCTTTGTTGCCAAGATTTCGTAATTTGTTGCAACCTTCTTCAACTCATCTCTTTCCTTTGTTAAGATAGTAACTTCATCTTCAAGTGATTTATTTCAATTGCAAAAAACAAGCCACTTGTTGTACATCTTCTTATAAGCCTCATGAATCGTCCAAAGACTTAGGTCATCATCGTCACTGTTATCTTCATTTTCATCCTCGAAACTTGTATCATCAACAACTCCACCAGAGGTTGTTGCAGACGTTCTTGCAACAGCTCTGCAACAACATTATCAGTGTTCAACAAATTTTTATCTATGAATTCATTACTTACAGTGAAGGCCACATAATTGCTGGTGTGATCATCTGCATCCTCTTGAATTTCATCCGAGTCATCACTCCATGTAGACACCATTGCAGCCTTGTTTCTCTTCTTGAGAGTGTTTGCATACTCCGCCTGCACATGTCTGAATCCTTCACATTCTCGGCATTGTATGCCCTTGTTTCTTTTCTTCTCTTCAAAACGCTGAGGATTAAAGTTCTTCTATTAAGAATTTATGTTCTTTAAATTCTCTCTGATTCTTTCTTTCTTGTTGATCTTTCTCAGCATTTTATTGAAGTTTTTGGTGAGTAAAGCAAGAGACTCACTCACGTCATCATCTTCGTCGGTCTCATCTTTGGTGGACAAATCTTCATAATCTGCTTGAAGAGCAATTCCTCTACTTTTATTTTGATCCTTAAAGTTCATTTCAAAGGTTTGAAGATTACCTATGAGTTCATCAACTCTCATCTTCCCCACATTTTTTGCTTCTTCGATGGCGGTCACTTTATAAGCAAAACGTGTCGGAAGTGATCTCAAGGTCTTTTTCACCAATTTGGCGTCAGAATATATTTCTCCAAGGGCGAAGGCTTCGTTAGCAATATCACAAAGCTTTGAGTTGAAATCGGCAATACACTCATCCTCCTCCATTCGTAAACGTTCAAAACGGGTTGTGAGCATTTGAAGTTTTGAGGCCTTCACAGCATCCATGCCTTCATGCGCAGTTTGAAGAATATCTCAAGCTTCTTTTGCGGATTCACATGTGGAAATTAATTTGAATGGATTAACATCCACAACATTGAAAATGGCGTTCAATGCTTTTAAATTACTGTTTGCTAGCTTGTCCTCATCGCTGGACCATTCCTCTTCTGGCTTAGGGACGGTATTGCCTTTATCATCTTTAGTTGTTGGATGAGTCCATTCGGTTAAGACAGATCGCCATGTCTTCTCAAAAGCTTTCATGCGAGCCTTCCAATTAGGGTAATTGACACCTTCCCAAAACATTGGTTTGTTCACCGATCCTCCTTCACTCATGATATTCATACCTGTAAAATCAACCAGTACAACAAGATCTCACCGAAACACACGTCAGTGACCCGCTCTGATACCAATTCTAAGTGCCGGTTTGAGTCTTTTAACACTTTGTAAGACAATATGAATAATGCAGAAACGTAAAATAAAAGAATACGAGAGAAATTGTATCGCAGTTCGGTAACAACCTACTTCGCGAGGCCACGCCCTGATGATGAACAATCCACTAAGAACTCTTTTACAATTCAATTGGACTTAATCTACCCGAGACTCTCTCTCTAAGAAGATGCATATAAACTTGCAATTTCCTAATGTACTTGAACAGTGAGATCCCCTCGACTTTTTAACATTGGAATCCCTCCAATTAAGTTTTTTTCCCGAAAAACACTCAAATAATATCTCTTAAATACAAGTGTTCACCTTTCTCACAACTCAGCAAAACCAATCAAAAGGTATCCAGAGACACGAGAGACTCTTTGAATAAATAAGCAAAATGTGATCAGCTTTACGACCTCTTCAATTAATTCGCTGAACTAAATCTGCTGCAGATCCTTGTTGCAACAATAACTGCAACATACCTGTCAATGTCAACTTTCTCAAAACCAGTCCGAATCAATCTGCTCTAATTTTGAAACCTTTCTGAAACTGATATAGGAATCTGGACACATTCCTAAGAGACAGAGAAATATCATCTAGCTACGAAAACTCAATCAAATATCAATCAAATCACCAATTATTAATTTATCATTTTTAGATCAATAGTTGACTTTCAAAAGCAGTAACTAAATTAAGTTTTCAGATCTTACAGAAACCTTTCATAAAGAATTTGCCAACTGCACATCTATTCTCAAACACAATCAACCACCCAATCATTCTCAAAATAATGTCATTCATAAAATAATTTAAATTAATACATAATTTGAGAAACAAATCCCAACACTTTACATTTTAATTCATTCATGTTGATTATTTTCAGATTCAGATGGGAGATGTTCTAGTTGCTGGCGATTCTACAGGTCCTATCACCTTTCTCTGTTTCTATGAATTTATTCTTTCTTTGTCCAAATTGTTTTGATAAAGGAACTTTATGCAGTGAGATTGAAAAACTCTGCATAAAAGTTGTAGGAATCAACTTAGCTTCTTGAAGCCGTGGAAGAATTCAGTTTGACGAGTGTTGAATAATAATTTCTATAAAAGGCAAATCTTAGAGTTCAATTTTTAGGAAATGTTTTAATTCCATGAATGGGAAAGAGAGGAGTGTATTCCTTTCTTCTCCCATATTCATGTGTTTACTAAAAATCAGGAAAGCTAATTTGGAGGGGTCCACATGAAATCCCAAGTTACTTCATTTTATTTCCCTTTCAATTGAAATAAATCACAAAATTACTTTTGCTACTTACTAAATTTTAACCAATAATCATATGCACAAGGACATTTTTAGTACAAAGCTACTAGGATTCCTACCCATAAAGTTAGTAAATTAGTATTTACTCCATTCACCAACATATACATATATGACAGCAAAATTTTGAACTTTTCAGGCTTGTGCCTTGCTGGATGTGCTGCCATTGTGGATTCAGGCACAGCCTTCCTCGCGGGTCCAACTGTACGATTCATGCCTCATACTTCAAACGTTATATAATTATTTCTTCCGACTCTCATCCTTCATGGAAAACTGCCATGCAACGTTGAATCACTCTTGTGTTTCAGGCAATTGTTGCTCAAATAAACCACGCCATTGGAGCAGAAGGATTTGTGAGCTTGGAATGTAAAAGTGTGGTTTCCAACTATGGGAATTTGATATGGGAATACTTGGTATCAGGGGTATGTATGTAGTTTCATTTCAATCTTTTCTTTTGACATTATGATTATTATTATTTACAGTAATTAAAAAAAAGAATCAGTGTAGTTTTTGAATAATTTCCAGTGTCTGCAGTTAAGACCTGAGGTAGTCTGTGTGGATATTGGCCTCTGTATTTATAATGGATCCCACTATGTGAGGTGATCATTTTTCATTCTCTCTCTTTTCTTCTTCTTCTTCTTCTATGGTTTGATGGGTGGAAATTTTGATTCCAAGAATCATAACAAGACTCAGAAACTTTTATTTTCAAAATTTTGCAGCAAAAACATTGAGACAGTGATTCGCAATGGAACTGGAGAAGGGTCATTTAACAAAGAGACTGCTTTATGCACTTTCTGCGAGATGGTTGTCTTCTGGTTTCAAGTACAACTTAAACAAAAAAAGACAAAAGATAAAGTCTTTAAATTTGCAAATGAGGTGGGCTTCTTCCTAAAGTTTCACTCTTTAACTTGTTCATTATCACTAAGAATCTTCCCTTTTTCTCGGTGATGAAGGTGTGTGAGAGGCTTCCAAATCCGTTAGGAAAGCCGTTTATCAGCTGCGATAACATGGGAAGCCTTCCAGACATTTCGTTCACAATTGGAAACAAGACCTTCTCCCTATCTCCTGAACAGGTGTGAATTTTATTATCATTTGTTCCTTCACCTTCTTAACACATATATACCGATATGATAGAACCTTGCGTGTTGATTTCAATTGACACACTCCCTTGACATGTTTTTTGGGTTTCAGTACATACTTAGAATCGCAGAAGGCGGCACTACTTTCTGCATAAGTGGGTTTGTTTCTTTGGATGTGCCTTCTCCACAAGGTCCTCTATGGTAAGTAACTAGAATACAAGTTTATATGTGTAATGACACCGTGGGTGCCAATGCTCTTGCAACACGTAGAGATCAGAAAATGAGGAATAATACACATAACAAAAATTTTTATTTTGGACATCATGAAAACATGTGTGTCAAAATTCCGTGGTATTCTGTTAACTTTTTCTCCACTAACAAGTTAAAAATGTAGTTTGACGTTGCTTCGCGAAACTGTTTATTCATGATGTGTATAATTGATCTATACTTTGTAAGCTTCATAGATGAAGTTACATCATTAGTATATATTTGCAGGGTCCTTGGAGATCTGTTCTTGGGAGCATACCACACAGTTTTTGACTTTGGAAACCTCCGAGTAGGATTCGCAAAATCCGCATAACAATTCTTGAAGATCCCACATTTCTGGCATAATACCATTCGGGTTAACAATAAGCCGGGCTATGGACGTTGTAAATAGTTATAAAGGTATAATGGAAGAAGGGCGAAAGCCTCACTGGATTGTGCACATAATATGTCCTTATTGGCTTCTAATCATGTTAGGACAAGTGAACTCCAAGTTAAGCTACAATAAATGGCCTTTTCTGTAGAAACAGCCAATGTTGGCTTTCAGTAATTATATGCAAAATGATGAGTAGTTAATAAACATTTTACGTCTTTAGGAGTTTATCTATTTAGCCTCTAAGCTTTAAAGAAAGAAAACACAGCTTTCATTATCACTATCAACATTTCAAGGTTAAAAAGTGTGCAAGACATTTACACACAACTTACAAACAAGAAAAGTTTCAAAACCAGTCAAGTAGTAGACATAACAAAAGATGCAACTGAAATTCAGTACATTTGGAACTTTGCCTTTGTTTTCTCAAAGACCTGCTCGGCAAATATGGCTGCATTGCCATCGGCTCTTTTGATCTCCAACTGAGCCTTTTGATAGAATCCAGTGCCCCGTAATGCATCCGCAATGAAGTCGTCAAACCCGATAGCAATCGCTGCTTCAGCCTTGGCTCCATAAACCAACCTCTGTTTGGCATGAAAGAAGCACACGATGGTAAACGTTAATAAGCTCCAAACCAAAAGCTCTACGACTTAAACAGACTAGTTTTACAGAAATAATGACCTTAATTCTTGAAAGGTGGATGGCGCCAAAGCACATAGGACAAGGCTCACAGGAGGCATAAATTTCACAATCAGAAAGCTCAATCCTCTTCAGTTTCTTACATGCCTGGTATAGCGAAATCATTATACGGTAAATCCATGATTTACGAAAGAACGTCGTTAAAAAGAAGGTGGTGAGAAAATAAAAAGGGGGGGTAATCTGGGAGAGGCAAAAAGGGACCTCTATGATGGCAGTGACCTCGGCATGGGCGGTGGGATCAGTGCAGGAGAGAACCATGTTGTGGCAACTCACAACAACTTCATCATTCTTCACAACAACTGCTCCGAAAGGCCCTCCATCTCCACTTTCAACTCCTTTGTATGCCTCTTCCACTGCCTTTTTTAGGAATTTGTGGTCTCTATCCTTTACAACTGCAAATGCAAACGCAAATGCATGGATTCACCAATTACCAAACCAAATATAACAAATATTCATTATACGCCAACAAACACAAAAAATAGTAAATACAATTGAGAAAACAAACTTGTGTTTCTTAGTGGCAGTTTCTTCTCTTACCTTCTTGATGGCCAGCAAATGCGGAAGCTACAGAAACAGTTCCACCCTTGGTTTCTACCACTGCCACGGAATTATAGTTAGCTTTCAGATAAAAATAAAAGCATAAATAATAATTACAGTATTGAAACAAAACTGCTTCGTACCAATAATTAGATCATAATAACAATAATAATAGAAGGGAAAATAGAAATAAAAGAGAGGAAGGGAATTTACCATTAGATTCCATGTGACTCTAAAAGACTAGACCCGGGGAAAAAAATGCCAAAATGCCAAAGAACAAAGTAATAGTTGAGAAGGAAATAAGTACTGGAAGAGAGACCGTTATGATTTTGAGGCTCTACTTTATAGTCTATGAAGATGGTGTTGTGTTTTGAATTGAATTGAATTGAATGGTGTAAAACAAATAACGTACTCCTCTCCTTTAAATACATTTCGCGTCATGTTCATACAATTCAAGTGGGGCTGCTTCGCTGCTTCTTCTCCACCTCCCTTATTTGACTCCTTTTTACTTTTCCGTTATTTATTTATTATTCACTCTTAGATATGAAAAAAAAAAAAAAAGATTAATCCGATCTGAGTCATGAACTTCTATCATTATCCACGTTATGGGGGAAGTAATGTCTATATCCAAACACAAGAAGATGACGCAGATCACAACCACCTCATTCCTATCTCTGACTATGACTATGACTATCATCCCCCACATACTCTCAAAGAAAAAAAAAAAATTGTGACCACACATTTTCCTTATTTTAAATTACTAGACCTAATACTAGTCCTCGTTCATTTCACTGATTCGAGTTTAGAATTTAAGTTTTGCTACAGTAAAAAACTTTAAAATAAAATCACATCTCAACTCGAATCAGCGAAACGAACGAGGCCTTAAAACAACCAGTTTTGCTTCCTCTTATTCTTTCTAACTTAAGCCAAATATTAATAATCCCCAAAATTCTCTGACCACAGAATTTCCTAATATTGGAAATTACCAATCCAAAAAAAAGAACAAGCTCTTCTCCTTCTCTTAGCAAAATAATGAATAAAAGAGAACCAGCTCTTTCTACTTTCTAGTGTTGGGAAGGAAAAAAAAAAAAAAAAAAAGAATTTTGCTTAGATGTTCAAGTACCATTCTTTTTAGGGACTAAGCAAGTTTGTTTCAAGTAAAAAGACTATTATAGCATACATACGTATATATTTCGCAAAGTAAACTAAAGTGGCCTAAAGAGCAAAGCAGAGCAATGCAAAGGTGCTGTGGAGTTCCTCTGAGAGCTTGTGTGGTTGGCCATTGTCCTTCACTTCCCCGTCCCACCTCGCGCTTTCGCCTTCCTCTGTTTTCCTCCCTCTCTTTTCCCTCGTCTTCTTCTTCTTCTTCTTATGGTGATGATCGTGTTGCTCTTGCTCTTCCCATTACACCACTCAAAAGAGTAATAAGCCTTCCACCAAAACCTCACCCTTACATCGCCCTTCTTTCTCTCCTCTTCGTCCTCTCCATGGTTAGTTAACAGTTTACAGTTAATAGTTTGTATTCAACAATCTTCTCAATCATCATTCAGACTTAATTCATAGTGCAGGCTTTTGGGGCGCTTCTCTCCCTTGCTCTACTTTCGATTCCAACCATTAAGGTAAAAATTCCTAGTCTTTTTGAAAATTTTCATCATATGCATCTAGTTTTTGTTTAATTAATTGTGCACTAAAACTGTAACGTCCCTTGAGTTAGCCGTACGAATTCCGGTCATTCGTACGCCTTATTATACGTATTCAGCCAGACTAGAAAGCGTTATTTCTTGTAAATTATGTGTAAACTCAAATCAAACTCTCAAACAGAAACATCTGTGAAACTATTAAATCGCATGTAGTCTTGTATCAGGCATTTAGAAATTTGGCAGCTTCAATGGAGCAACTTTCTAAAGTAGTGTCGCAAGAAGTACCCGGGACCTTGACTTCTCTCAGACTTTCCGGGCTGGAGATCAACCAACTCACCCAACAACTTGCCACTCTCAGGTTAACAATACCTCATTTAGCTAAAAAATAATTGCTTGATTCTTCTGCTTTTTATTATTATTATTATTATTATTATTTTTGTTTCATTTACGTTGTGTTCATTTTCTACTATCAGGCAGAAGATCTCTTCTAGTCCCCTCTCGAAGAAACATAGAAGCAGCAAGTCCTCCTCTTTTAGTAACAAGGATGAACTACCCTAGTGGAGACTAAATGAATTTATTTTCATTGGTATATGATTGTCTGAAAATGGAATTGTGTGCTCTTGATCAGTGGAAATTGTGAGAACCATCAAATTACAGCCGCGAAGAAATTACGCACTTCGTTCTCAATTGTATGTATTAACGAATAAACAAATAGCTCAACAATTTTCTTCTAGTTATAAAGATCTTGTTTTGATGAGAAGGATATGAAATGTAATGCCAGATTCACCTTACAGGTTATACCTTTGAGGTGAATGTGGAATCTGTGCCTTGTATCTTCAACTACATAATGGTTAATGAATATTACAATGTACGGCTCATAGCTTTGCATACTTCTTGAGAGCTTCGTCTGCGTTTTTTGCATGCCCCGGCACTGGTAAATTGCATAAAAGAGTTACCCTTGATGACGATACCAACGATTTTGCCTCCGAGTTTGAAGGATTGGTCTTCCACAGTTTCACCTCCCACACCTATTCAAAATAGAAGCATCCACAGAAAGTAACATCTCTAATTATAAATAATATTATGGAAGATAATCGAACATCCCAATTGTTTTTATATTACTTACGGAAGAAACTTGTCTGAAATTATAGGACAAAGCCTTATAATTTGTAGACTGATCAAATCAACCTTAGTCTTATTAGGAATCCTAGTTTAAATAAAAATGCTAAATAGATAAAAATCCGATAGTAGCAGATAATAGAGAGTCCTAATTCAAAAAAAAATCAAACTGAATATAGATAAGAACCTAGCTAACAACACACAAACTCCCTAATTTCTTTAAGCAAGTCCTTTTGGCCTAATTTCACAAGCTAATTGTTTGTAATTCATCATGATTCATTATATAGTAAGTACATTGATGGTCAAGCAAAAAATGTTGATATGAAAAAAGGAAAAGGAGGGCATGCCTGGATGGTTTTGCCGAGACTAATGGGGATGGCTTCAGCAAGAACAAGGTCTCCCAACTCGGCGCGCTTCAAGTGGTTGATGCTGAGTTGAACTCCAGCCACTCTTTTGTACCCTGATGCCATGTGAGCTCCCATGCTCGCCAGCGATTCCGCTACCAGAGCCGACACTCCTCCATGTAACACCTTGAACGGCTGCTCTTTTTTTTTTTCAACATAATATACGTAATTTAATGCCATGTCTTAATCAGCAAAACCTTAATCTTTCTTTTCTTCATTTTGTTTTTTAATGAAAAAAACATCCCATATAAACAAGAAAAACTGAAGATCATGAATCAATAATCACAAACAGACATAAATAATGGCATCATGTAACACCTCTGATGGCTGCCCTGCCTTGTTCACACACACATATATCTATCTACATATAATCATGTCTCAGCAAAAAGTATGCTTAAAATTCTTCAATTTTTTCCACAACAAAAAAGGAATCCCAATTGAAGAATAAAAGAGTAAATTGAAAGGAAAAAGAAGAAGGGGTTGACCTGACAGCACTTGGGGGTGATGGGAAGGCGACCGGAGACCTTGTTGGGAGACAACTCTTCAATCTCAAAACCAATTAAATGAAGAGGAACATCCACTGCTTCTGTCTTACCTTTTATGTTATAATTCCTATTCCTATTCATTGATGAAGATCCTCCTTTCTCCTCCATTTGATTAATCTTTATCCCTCTCTCTCTTTGGACGATAACAATTAACAATGGAATTTCTGTGATTTTATGCCCTGATCTATCTATCTTTCTTTCTGTCTAATATGTGTGTTTGTGTGCTGATTCATTCATTATGCTTTCTTGGTTCTCTTATCTGTTTTAAGTTAGTCGTCCAATTGGACTTTTCTGGCAACATATGTAGGTGGACTTTTCTGGCAACATATGTAGGCGGCCTTTTGACGTTACTTGAATATCCGTCTCAAATTATCTAACACCCAAAAACTTACCTTTTTCTTTTGTTTTGTTTTTTTGTCTTTTCTTTAAGAGATTTTTTTTGTTTTTTGTTTTGTTTTATTTTGTGATAGGTTGACAGGGGATTATTAACCGAGTTCTATTAAAGTATACAAATCTTTTTTTTTTTGTAGGAGTTAAATCTTTTTTTAAGAAAAAAAAATTTGATATAATCTAACGGTTTAGAATTATACATCTTGTAAAGTTGAGGGAATGTGATATATTTTTAAAATTGTCTTTAGAAAATCAAAAAAAAGGGGGCAGGTGACGTTGGTTGGTTGGAAGAGGTAGATGGGGAATGGGCGAAATAAGAGGATTAGGTGGTGCGGATGTGGACAATGTGGCTGCCCCTCTCTTTATCCCTCTCCTTCTTTTCTTATATGCTTTTTATATTTTTTAATACGACTTGAACACAATAATAATAATAATAATAATAATAATAATAATACTATTACCTGTTTGTCGTGATCTAAATGTAATAATATTGATATTAATCTTTTATTCTGACATGTGTATTTTTTATTTTTTCGTTTTATATAATATGTATCCAAAATATAACTGTCTGTTATTTATTGGTTACATTTTACGGTGGTTTTCATCAGTGTGACGGTTGTTGTTAATTAATCATTACTTCTATTGCTTTCTGTTTGCAGGGATTTGTATCCGAGATTAAGCAAAACATTATTAACTTTCTGTATATATATTGTATGTTAATTTTTTACTCTTTCTTTGTCTTCGTCTTTCAGCTAATATTATCTATCATGTTCTATTCTCTCTGCTTTTTCACTCTTTAAAGACCTTAATGATACTACCCATTTCTTACTAACCTTACCGCCTCCTTTATATTCCTTTGCTCTATTTCTGCTGCTTAATAATTTTGGTTGCTTTCTTTGATCTATCGTTTTGCCCGTGGTTTGTTGAATCAGGTATTCACTTTTTCAAATTACTTTGGTTGATTTGTTTTAGAATATTAATTGATAATGTTATGTTTGTTCGTTATATGAAATATTTTATAATGTACTTTACTTCTTTTCTTCTCTAAACTCTCAGTCATTTACTTCTATTCTAATTTGATTAACTGAGATTTTATATTTACAAAATTTTCTAAATCTTATTAAAATATAATGTCTTCCTTTATCAAAAATTTGGTTTTTAATATCCAAATATTTTATTCTCTTTTGATTATGATGATGTTATATTTCATTTGTTGTTAATATGTGCCGGATAATTGTTATTACAGATATGACTATCATTGATGTTGTCCTTATTATTTTGGACTTATGCCAATATATTTTAATTTGTCTTTTGTTTTAATTTTACTATATATTTGTATTTATAAAAACTGCTTTTGTCTATGATATTATTTTGCACATTGTCGTTTGTTTCCTCTACAATTTACTCTTTTTTCTTCTTCATTGTATTTTTGATCATTTGCTGTTATTCTTAATTTATTAACTGACATTTGATATTTACACAGCGTTCTAAATCTTATTACAACATAATGCCCTTATTATTTTCAAACTCAGTTTCTTGTATCCAAACATTTTATTCTTCTCCGGTTATGATGATATTATATATCATTTGTTGTTAGCTGAGTAATTGTTATTACATATATGATTATCATTGATGTTGCCCTTATTATTTTAGAGTTATGCCAATATATTTTATTTTGTATTTCGTTTTACTTTTACTATAACTTTAAATATTATGGAATATATTTTAAATACAGCTATTATATAATACAATATTGTACTCCGCATCAACGCGCGGAATACAGGCTCGTAAAAGCTAAAATAACAAACACCATTGAAAATAGAAGTTGGTATTCTTAAATAACATTCTTTTTAACTGGAGGCCAAGACAATCTCCTTTGGCTTGTTCCATCCACCTGATTATAGTCACCTGGCTGATTACTTCCATCTTGTATTTGTTGGTCGATTTCTTGCCTTCTGGAGCTTTTGATGGCTAAGTCATCGCAGCTCGGTTCGGTTCTCCAAGGAGGCGGAGTCGGAATCTCCTGTCACTCTTAGGGAGAAATCCTTGGCTGGTGTCGCAGGCAGGGATGGAGCAGAATGACCCACTCTTAGATTTTGAAGTGTTGCAAACGATTCTCTCATTGCAGACATTGCTTCGAAAAACCGGGTACATGATGCCAAAGCAATGGGAATCGGACGAAGCATTTCCTGCATCAATTACCCAAGTCGCACCATTACATGTACTAATACTATCCTTTTACTTTGACAAACAATATCATAGTTTTCGGGGAAAATCTATTTCAGTTCTAAAGCATGTAGAAAGTTGAAGGTTTCCAGTAATAAAATCGTTGACCCAATATTATTATATGCAGTGAAATTATAAGTTCAAAGGCATTATAAGTGCATCTTTTTGAAGGATTTCGCTCAGGTGCCAACATTTCAACATCAACAAGAGTACTTTTTGAGGCAGATCAGTGCATTTTTGGGAAACATAAAAGAGAAGAGGCCCGTTTTTGCTTTCTTAACATCTAATAATAGGGGGTCCTAATCTATGGACATCCACAAGTACAAAATTTTCCTTCAATAGTCAACAATACTGGTAGCAACATTTAATAGGTTCATGGTTGTGGATATTGAATTTGACAATTGATCACTCGTCAAAAAACAAACGACATATATAATTAGCTCTAATTAATGGAGAGTAAGATAAAGAAAAAATATGAAATGCTTCTAAATGCATACCCCCCATACTGAAGGTGGCTCCTTAAATGTCTGACTCCATTGGAAATCTGCAACGGATGACGTCAAGGCCCCGTAATCACTAGCAGCCTTCATCAAAAATTCAGAGAATTGTTTCTGGATAAACCAAAGTGAAACATACCATAAGCTGAGAGAACATTCTTAGTGCATTAGAATGCAGACTTGGCACAATAGAATGCTACTATTTTATCTTATCAAAATAAATGGACTTTATGTTTAACCAACCTGATACTCGGCTTCCACTGGAATGCAATCTAGAGAATATGGTTGTTGAAGACGAGCTATAATGCGATCCTACCAGCAAACAAGAACATACCGCATCAGGAGGCCTCAAGAATTAGAATTTTTTCATTTTAGAAAAAGGAAAGTACTTCATAAATTCATAGGAAGATTAAGAATGTTGTCCCTTCTTCACCCTCCCTCCATCCTCCAAACAAAGGAGTGAAACTCGATCTTGGAGGAAAATAAAGAAACAATTGATTCTGTTATAAACATAGAACTCAGAACCATATTGATTTCTTTGAGATCAAGTAGCAATGCCACAGAGCCTGGTGGAACTATTTGGCTCAAAGTCATGTAAAAGCATAAAATAATGAAATACCCCGTATATTTTTAATGTGAAAAGAAGAAAATAAGGTGAAAAAACCAAAGAAAACAACTTACCTTGTTTTGAATTACATCTTTCAGTATAGTAGTAATCCTTGCCAATGTTTCGCACTTCTTTTGCATTTCGCTTACATGAGTCAGATGGGCCACATTTTTGTCATCCTAAAAAAGATCGCAACATGAACTCAGATAACACCCAGTATGATGCAAAAAGAATGCTACATCTCGTTACCATCTAAAATTCCTAGTTAGCAAAAACTTCCGTAATGCAAACTGAAAAAGAGAAATTCGAAACTGCAAAAACTTACCTTTCTCCCTTGAAGATCCACTTGCAGATCTGCTATTTTTCTTTGAACAGTGGTAAGTTCTCTTAAAACCCTTATTAAGTCATCACCCTTTTCCCCAGTGCTAGTGTTTAAATTCTGAAGTTCTTCCTACAAGACAATAAGACAAACTCAATTACATGATTGACCTAATAGTTAATGTTGCCATGCCATTGCTTCCTACAATATACACCAAAATATAAACATATATATATATATTAAGAAAAACTAAACTATCACAACATGTAAAAGTATCTCGTTTTCTTTTCAAACATTTCATATTGCTTAGTTGCCACTAAGGAAAACGTTTCTATGCCAAAGCCAATTCAAACATACAAACAAAACTCTCCAACAGACTAATCAAAATTCGTTTCCACGACCTAAACCCATAGCACCCAAATTGCTTCTCCATGGTAATTGGGCACCAAAAATTAGAACTTTAATCAAATAACAAACCTTAAGCACACCCAAAATTTGAAAATACAGACCACAATCAAATTGATCTTTTCTCAGAAGCAAAATGAGGTCGAGTTCAATAGTTCATCATGATAACCGAAAACATAAAAAAGTTCAAATGTGAAAAACACATTCAAACTGAGGAAAAGAAAGGGTAAAATTGACCTGGGTAGGAGGTGGAGAGACAGAGAAACCAAGATCGGAGGCGATAGAGAGAGCATCGGACATTCCTCCGATCCGTCGAAGAGGCTTCTTCCCGACCCAAGTAGTGTCGCTTCCCATCGACATCTCCGAAACTAGAGACTTCTCCGAACAATTCTGATCGATTCAACAACACACTTTCCACTACCAAAATTCAAAAAACAGATTTTTACAGGTTTATTAAAATTTACGCAAAATTAGATGGTTGTTATCCCGTGCCCATCACGTGATCATTATTTTCTTTAAAGAAAAATACTTAAATACCACCAAATAAATGAACAAAGTAACAAACCATCCTTAAAAAAATTAAAAAAAAAATAAAAGAAGAAGAAGAAACGCACTTCCCCGCATAAAAATCTGTCTTTTGCTCAAATTTTCATCGTGGATATTACATTTTACTTGTGGTTTGCATTTTTAAATTAAATTTTGGACAAAAATTTATTTTGCTCAATTTTTCACATTTAGCATTTTTTTTCTTACATGTCGTAATATTACATATTTTTATCATTTTTAACAATCATCCTAATATATTTTGTATAACAATTATTTAATAATTTAATTATTTTGTGTAGGTATAACAAGAGACATGTTCATGTGTATATATATGTGATATTGTTAATGAAGTATATGTTCCACATAGAGTAATATATAATCTTGTTATTTCAAAACTATATTGTTTGTTGTAATGTTACTAGAATAATAAGTCTAAAATATTATTTGTCATCAAAAAGTGTTTTTTAAATTTTGTAATATATGTCTTTCTCCTATCAAATTAAATTTTAATAGCAAAAAATATGCTTTTGCTTACAAAAATAATGTTCGCTAAGAAAAAATATAATATTTTGGTACTAAATTTTAGTAGCAAATTAAAATATAATTATGCTACTAAAAAATATGATTTTTTTTTGTTTTTTTGTTTTAAATTGTGATAGGTTGACCGGGGATTATTAACCGAGTTCTACTAAAGTTTACATTTTTTTTTGTAGGAGTTAAATATTTTTTTAAGAAAAAAAATTTAATATAATCTAACGGTTTAGAATTATACATCTTGTAAAGTTGAGGGAATGTGATATATTTTTAAAATTGTCTTTAAAAAAAAAAAAAAAAAGGGGGCAGGTGACGTTGGTTGGTTGGAAGAGGTGGATGGGGAATGGGCGAAATAAGAGGATTAGGTGGTGCGGATGTGGACAATGCGGCTGCCCCTCTCTTTATCCCTCTCCTTCTTTTCTTATATGCTTTTTATATGTTTTAATACGACTTGACACAATAATAATAATAATAATAATAATAAAATAATAATAATAATAATAGTAATAATAAAAGAAAATATTGATCACACGAGCCGAGGACAGACATTTTTTTTTTGGGTTAATAATCGTTCAAAGGATACACCTTGTTCAGTAAATGCAAATCTACGGGCCTATTTGTTTTTATTTTCGTTTTCATTTTTCACATTTTTTAAAGTTAAAAATGAAAATACCATCTAAAAACATGTTTGGCACAAAACTTTTCAAAAAATAAAAACAAAAACGTTTTTGTCTTTTTGTGAAAAATTGAAAACGAAAAAAAGTCGTTTTCTCGTTTTCATTTTCTTCTTCTGAAAACTGTTTTCATTTTTTTTTCTTCTCTCTCTTCTCCACTGCCCACCACCCCCGACAGCACCCCCCTCTCCCACTCCGACATCAACACCGACTGAAGGAGATGAAGGACGCCGGAGATGAAGGACGACAGAGAGAGACGTCGCCGGAGATTCCCTCGCTCGATGGCTATCGTTAGTCGTCGGACGCGCGCCGCCGTCACTACGCCCACGTGAACACCGCCCTCAACACCGGCTGAAGGAGATGAAGGATGGCGGGGGGGGG
>NW_010361652.1:987590-1010655 GCF_000414095.1 Morus notabilis
TATTTATTTATTTAATATATTTAATATATTATTTATTTAATATATTTAATAATATTATTTATTTAATATATTATTACATGTTTTCAAAAATTAAATCACCAAATGCAGTTTCAGTTTTTTTTTAAAACTGAAATCAATCTCTGAATAAAACTACAAAACGCATTTCAGAAATAATTCCAAAATGAAAATGAAAACGTTTTCATTTCTATTTTCATACAGAAAGCAAAATCATTTTAGAACCAATTCCAAACGCACCCTACATCACTCTTATGATTGATCCCATCCCGTTCGTGTCTTCTTAACACACAAATTATAATTTTCTGCATTTAATTAAGGGGAATTCTATATTAAGGTGTCCTCACCGTAGGATGTGAGATTCAGGACGGACTTTCCATAATCTTTTAGCACTCATTCAATCAATATTTTTTTGTTATTTAATTTTTTTCTTGATAATTCAGTCCTTAAGTTTAAAATTAAAAATAACGCCAATTGTCAACGGATGTAGCATTGGATTACCAATAACTATATGTTAAATTATTTAGTATTGTAATTTGCGTACAATTGAACCACTCTCAAAGAGGGTGTTTTTTTTTTTTATTAATTAGGATAAATATCACATTTGGTGTAGCCTTGTAGGTATGAAAATTGTCATACAGCCATCATTGAATCATGAACGGGTCAAAATGTCATCTCAACCTCTTTCTTTATATATTGCATTTATTTTATATTTTGATTCTTCATCAAAACATATACTAAAGTAGGTTGTCATAAGACTGTAGATGATGTGTGATTTGGGTATTTTGGAATGCCTCATGAAAAGATGTACTTAAGGGAAAAAAAAAAATAAAAGATTTTCTAGTACCTATAGAGAAATTTTACAATAGTGAAAAAATAAAAATAAAAATAAAATGATCTTTTCTCTATTTATTTCCCAGCTGAAATAAAATCTTGATCCGTGTGCACATATAGGCGTTGAGAGCATATATGCATGGTAGAACTAGGGGCTCACAACTTTGAATACTTTTGGAATGTTTGGATTGTGTGTTTTGCATGTTCTGGCACCGGCATGTTGCACACAATGGAAACCTTGGATATTGATACCAATGATTTGTTTGTCTCCGATTCCGACTTTGAATTCGGATCAGTCTTCCAAACTCGCACCTCCCACACCTGCATGTCTTCAAAATTAATGCTACGCGTGTTTACTCATAAAACCATATGACAATAGCGTGATCATTTGTATAAAAGTGTACATCAAATATTTGTATAGACATAACCAATATTACACTTTTCGCAACAATATATGCTAAGAAGCTTAAAATTCTAGCTAAATTAAAAAAAAAAAAAAAAAGACTGATGAAGGAATATTAAATTTAAAAAGGAAAGTACCTGAATAGTTTTGCCAAGAGTACTGATAGGGGTGGCTTGAGCAAGAACAAGGTCTCCCAACTCGGCGGGCCTCAAGTGGTTGATGCTCAGTTGAATTCCGGCCACCCTTTGGTAGCCCGAAGCAATCATGGCTCCTATGCTCGCCAGTGCCTCCGCTATCAGAGCTGACACTCCTCCATGTAACACCTTGAATGCCTGATCATTTCATATACATACATATATATATATAGAGAGAGAGAGTATATATATGTACGTATATAATATATATAGCAACGTATCAAACTTTCTTTCTTCAGTTTGTTAAAAGAAAAAAAAAATCTTTTGAACAAGATTTGACAGGAAGAAGAAGGAGAATGTTGTAACACCTTAATGTTATATGCTCAAATTAATATTATTCTATGTCTTAGTTGACTACTGCGATCTTTCTTTTCTTTTTCTTGATTCGTAAATAACCTCACCAATATATTAACAAGACTTGTTTTATGATAAAACTAATGGTGATAATCGTAAAATTATTTCTCGATAGAATTAATTATCAACATATGATCTGTCCAAATATATGTCCTCTAAATTTATAAACGTAAGAACATTATCATAAATTACCGATATAATTAACTTTTAGCATTGATCGAAATTTGAAAGGAAGAAAGTAAGAAATTAAGAAAAATGATGATGAGTACCTGACAACAGTTGGGGGTGATGAGGAGGCGACCGGAGACCTTGTTGGGAGACAACACTTCAAACTCAAAACCAAATAAATGAAGAGGAGCGTCCACCTCCTCCGTCTTAATTTTTGATAATATCGAAGACGATGAAGATGAAGATCCTTGCTCAGCCATTTTGATTTTTTTTTTCTCCTATTAATTGCCCACAAAATAAAAATTGTGTCTTTTTTCTCTGTTTTGGTTACAATACAAATGGGAGCGTGTCCTATTGCATGTGTGTACTTGTCATTTTTAGTCATGTCTTTGTTGTCTTTCTAATTATCTCCTTTTGACTTTCACTTTGGTGCCGTCAGGCGTGGGGGCGTTGGAAATCTCAAATCAGAAAAAACATATAAAATATATGTCTTTTTTCTTTTTTTCAATTCGAGATATTGAAAATAGGTATAAGATATGGGAAACAAACACCAAAGACTTCGTATAACGTGTTATCATGTTTGCATTTATGAAAATTATTATATTAATTTAGGAAAGAGAAATGTGAAAATAATAATAATGATAATTAGAATAATAATTGAGACTAATTAATCACCCAAAAATGATAAATATTTATTAAATGGGTATACTATATAAAATATATATATACTCCAAAGCTCAACTATTCAACATTTGTCAACACGTGGCATTCAAGTAAATCAGGCATAAAGCGTGTGCGCTGAAGCCCAGCACACAACACAATGGGCTAATCCACCACCCGCCAGTTCATGAAGAAAAGTCAAGGGCTGCAATATCATAAATTGACTTGATTAATTCCAAGTTAAACACGCCTTAAGACTATCGGGACAAATGCAATGCATGTTGTCTCCTTTACTCTTATGCAAATTATTATAGCAAAGACAAATTTGCTTTTTTCTTTCCTTTTTGTTTTTTGTTTTCCTCTGGAAATAAATTTTGTTGGTGAAGATATTATCAAGGGAACATGATTGGTTTCCTATTATGTAGATCACCACATAATATATATATATATACATATATATATTTCATATGTATTTTACGCGTTCAATTGTGATTTTGAGGGGGAGGATCAAGGAGGAGGGACTGATTTCGAGAGCAAGAGAGACTACTATATATGATGATGAGTACATCAAGAATACTTGTAGGACAAGATTTTAGTACGGTAGCAAGACCAAAACTTAAAGGAATTGATGGGACCCGCACAAGTGGTGAAGCATGTGGTTTAATTCAATAAAACGCCCAAAATCTTACCAGTCCTTGACATATGAACAAAAAAACATGTCCTTAACGAGATGGCACTTACATTTATATAGGTGTTGCATAGCTGTCGACAGCTCATATCATAGTCAACATGCTTAATCGGTCTTGTTAAAATGCGAATTTATATGCTCTGATACTATAATACAGTTTAGAAAGTAATTGAAAAATTATTGCATCACCTTTCAATTGATTATAATGAATATATATATATATATAAAATACACAACTCTTAATACTATTAATTGGTAAGACATTATTTTTTTTAATTTTTTTCTAACATAATGAAATCAGCCTAAATCAAGGGATTGACTAAAAAGAAAGCATTATCAAATACATAAAATACATATATATATATATATATATATTGTAATCTACAAAATGGGAAACCAATCATGTTTCCGTGAGAGTTATCACTTAGACCATTTGTAATATAAATGTTAATCTCAATTATATATTTAATAACAAAAAGTATAATAGGGCATGTTATTTTTATTTGTATTTGTAGTCTAATGCATAATTAATGCTATTTAAAATGTTAAATCTATTTTTTTCTATCATCATTAAGGTTTGAAAGTTGTAAAAGTAGACTTGTAATTTTAAAATAATTTTAAATTTTAAAAATTACAATGATTAAATTAAAAATAAACATTTCAACTAATAGAAATTAAATATCAAATTTGTCATATACTATATTTCGTGAAAAATTTGTCACAAAGTATAGCATGTGAGAAATTTGACAATGTGAGAAATTTGACACAACAAATAGTATTTTATTGGAGGGTGTTTTTTACCATTAATTGTTAAATTTTTAATTGACACATTAATTATAATATTGTATTGGAGATACTCCTAGTTTATGTCACGCCCCGGAGCAGGGGTCGGTGACGTAGATGCTCGATTAGGAGTTAAACATGATTAAGAATAAAATAATAAAGAAATCTCCAAATGAGCCCCACTATTTTACTGAAAATAAATTACAAGAACATCTCAAGAGATGCTAAAACTCCCGCCTTTAACACTGTTTAGGGTTACACCCACAGGATCTATCCACAGGATCTTCAGTATTGTACATACATGAACATGTAAATAACATTACAAATTTACAGACATCAACCATAGTCTAGAAATCCAAATATCAGAGTTTACAGAATTTACAAATTCTTACATTCGTACACCAGGAGGATGAACACAATCATCTCTAAATCGGGTGGTAGCAACTCAGCTACTCCACTTTTCTCCTAGAGTCGCCTGGGAGGGGTTTAACATTTATAAAACAATAAAACGTGAGCGAAATGCCCAATAGGATATATTTTGAAATAACTTAATAAATAAATAAATAAATAAATAAAAAGATAAGCAAGTAAATAAATAAATAAATAAATAAATAAGATATTCAGTTTCAACACAACAACCGGAACCTCACATCCTTTTTCTCAAAGGAATATAATTGAAAATCTTCGTATTACAGGCATCAGCAAGTAATTTATACTATGATAAATTACTTACACAATCATGTGCACAAGCCTAATCACCCCCGGGCCGGATTTCGGGTTCTGCCCCAAGGATGCACTCTCCACATCCTATCTAGGCCATCAGCTGGTTTACCGATTCACAAGATCTCTTGTCTTAAGAAATCATTCATTAAACTTTATAAAATAGTTCATTATACTTCCAATAGCTAAAATCAAGCTATTGTTTTTAAACATGCTTTTCTTTCACAAACACACCCTTTTTTTGAAACATTTGGAAGACCAAAACTCTTTGAAAACAGGCTCACAAGGAAAGGGATAAGGAATCCTACCTCGTAAATACCAAACCTGTGGCTAGCCTTACTCTATTCTGGCTTTCGCTTCCTCAAGCCCCTCAATTCGAGTCCTTAGCTAGCACTGATACAAAATAACACTTTAGGATCCAATTCTCATTCCTAAAGCAATTCAATCTCAATTATATCCTTTAATTTCCTATTAGTGTGCCATAATTCAATTACCGGTTTCACAAACCATTTCATGTTTCAAATCATCATTCCAAGGGTTTTTAATCTCAAAACATGGATTACGGAAGCTAATCCATTCAGTCTAGGTCCTCAAATGAATGTAATTTGGGTCATCCTTGAAAACCGATGTCAAAACAAGGTTTTTCGACAAAACAGGGTCAAACCCAATGTACACCGGTCGACCGGTGACAGCGCAGTACAACACCACCGGTCGACCGGTAGTGTGCAATTTGATCGACTGCATAGGTCGACCGGTATGACCAATACAGTCCGGTCCAGTCGACCGCACATGTCGACTTGTGAAGAACAGCAGGGCGAGGAAAACTCGCAGAATCCGTCCAAAAACCTGTAATTTCAGTTCCAAATCGAAATATCTCAAAGGGAAACCACTAGATCCAGGCTCTAGGTACTGAATCAAGTCTAAAGAACCCAAGATCTCCTACCATGGTTTTACTCAAAATCCATCAAAATCCATTTTGAACCAAAATAGGTTTTCTAATATACAAAATCCAAGATTCAAGAGAGGGTTTTTCAAAAATCTTACCTCAATTCCTTCTCTTAACGTTGAAAACTTCTTTAAATCCTTTCTTGGTTCAAGATCCGGTTGATTTGAGATAAGAATGGAAGAGAGGGAGTGAGAGTGAGAAAGAGAGAGTATGCACGGGAAGGAAAGAAAGGAAAGAAAAAGGAAAAAGAAAAAGAAAAGAAAAGACAAGTGTCTAATATTTAAAATGACAGTTCAGAAATGTGCCTATACACACTTCTGGTTAAAAATGTAAATACTGAGAATATTTAAATACATTGAAATTATTCAACTTTACACGTCAGAAATATTTATTAATCAATAATCAATTAATTAAACCAGATTAGACACACTAATAAATCTTAATTACCTCAATTAATCTTATTTAATTCTTCAGGGTGTTACAGTTTACCACGGGAAAAAGAGGAAGAAAGAAGAAGATTTAGGAGTTTAGCGGAAAGATTTTATAAGGAATGAATTTGGTGAGAAATTTAAATCATTCAAAAATAAAAAATAAATAAATTTTCAATAATAATCTCCCCCAAGTTGGATTAGACTTAATTAGGCTATGTTGTCAAAATTATTTATGATCCCCCTAATTGAAGAAAACCAACAAAGTAAGTAAGAATAAATCAGTCATTATACTAATAAAATATTTTCTTTCCCTTTCTTTGTAGCTCTATACCAAAAAATTAGACCAAACACCATAAAAGATAAAATGTGAACCTTCCTTCCCTCTCCATTTTATTCACCTAAATTATCCATCTCTCTCTCCTATCAAACAAGGCTTTAATTTCCACCATAACATTAACACGGTTCCCTCATGCCCAATCTGCCAACTGTAGACTACTTTCTACTATACTACTTCTAACAAATCAATGTGAAACCTCTCTGCCCTCTAAGGAATCAGCTATACTAAAAGAAAACACAAACCATTTGCTGCAAGTCTACAATGTTAAGTAATGTGGGGGTGAGGGAGAGAGAGAGAGATTGGTGCTAACAACCGGTCTTGGTCTGACACGTGTTAAAGATGAGTATATAAACTATTGTCTCATTCACTTCGCGGATTTGAGTTTTCAATTCGAGTTGATATGTGATATTTTTTGAGAGTTTTTCACTGTAACAGAAAAAGTTAGATGTGATATTTTCTAAGAGTTTTTTACTGTAGAAACTTAAAATTGAAAACTCGAATCGGTGAAATAAACGAGGCCTATATGTGCTAGCTTAACCAAGTATTCATATATTGGCCAAGTTAGCAGTATCCAACCCCTCTTTGTGTCAAAGGGATTTTTTAGGCTCGTTCATTTACACAAACTCAAAAAAAATTTAAACTTAAGTTACAATTTTATTCGAGTTTATATTCTTTTATAAAATTTAAGTTTGAACTTGAGTTTGGGGTTAAAATTCCACCCATATACTATGTTAAAATTTTCCATTATCATAGAGTTTTTATTAATATCCAAATACAAATTCAAGTTTTGACCTACCCAAACATAAACTCAAATAGATTCTTAATTCAAATCATAACTCAAAATGTGCACATTCAAACACAAACTCAAATTAGAGTTTAAACTCAAATCATACTTAAATACACTTTAATTTAAATTAAGATCTGAACTCAAATCACACTCACTCAAAAAAATGCAAATGAATGATTCGTACAAAGGGCCATTAAGAAAATGGGCTTACCAGGTTTGATTACTACTTACAACCATTAAAACACATTACATTATGCGAATTATAGTAAGGTGGAAAAAGTAGGTAGTTCACCATTTGGAACCTTCCATTACAACGTTGCTAGAAGTGTGTAAATTTAATGAAATTTGATGAGAATCTGACGGTCGAAAATTGTACATGCTAGAGAATATTTTTTATGCTGTACCTTGTGGAAGAATTCTCTAATATAATAATGATTGATGGAAAATGAAACAATCTTATAGACAAAAAGAAAGTGAGATATTGTACAGTGTATATTGATAGGAATAGGAATTTGCATACCAAACTTCTGATTTCTTTTGAATAAGAAGGTTTTATTTTTTGTATTTAGATGCCTAAAAGGTAGACAGCTTGAATGCACTGCTGGGAGGTTCAGTGTGGGGACTTGGGACCTTCTTAGAATACTCGTTCAAGCCCCTTAAACAGCCAGTGCTTATCTTTCATTCTTCATTTTTTTTAAATATATATATCTATTTTTTTGATAAATATTAATAAAAGTGGTAAGTGATAACAAAACACTTTCAAAAGTTTGCTTTTGGATGTTTTCTTCCGTCCAACTTTGATCTTTCTGTATCCTTGCCCTTTTACTTTTCAGATGTAAAATATTATTATTAATTACAAAAGGAAAGGCCATTGGTTTTAATTAAAAGTATGATCATTTGAGTAATAACTGTGTATCAAAGATATTATGGTCTCTCATCCGTGGTGTTATTATACATGCATGATATGAAATGAATCATTTTACTACAGAAAGCTATAACTATATATGTTTTTATTCAATAAAAAGTTACTTGTTATTTTCTTTTATTTTGGCATCTTAATAATTCACTCTTACTGCTTATAGTTTTGCTTAGAAATAAACGTAATTAATAGTCTGTGGTTCTAATCCATTTAGTCTTCTCTTTTTACTTTGACTAATCAACTTCATTAAGTTTGGAAAATTAAGCATATTCTGCATTAGGATAAAGTTTCTTTTGTACCACTCACAACCTTCCAGGGTGAAGAACAAAAATGAAGGACTATTATATTATAATAAATAAAGCTGTCAATCAGATCCATCACAACTAGGAGTACAATAAATCTAGTTCCTTAGGGCATTATTTTATAAAGTTTAGAGAGCATCTTCTTAGAGTAGAGAAAGTAACAATGAAGCAAGCTAGAAAACACACACACCAAACAAACAAAAAAAACAAGAAAAAAAAGTAGGGTAGTATAGCAATAGCACCAAGGATGAGAAAAGAGTCTGTTTGGGTCAATTTTCAAAAGCAGAGGACAACAAAACTTGTGCTTTTCTTTTTCCTAGTTTCCCAACCATCATAAATACCCATCAAAATATCATACCGTGTCACATCGAAAGATCCCAGCCGTCCATTTAATCATACAAAAGCAGCAAAACTGGCTGGGGAGTGGATCCCAATTGTCCATTGATGGTGGGGCCCAACTGGGGTTTTCCCACTATAAATATCATCACATGCTTTGATTCAGCATCACTCACTCAAAGCAAACGCACTCAAAAGAATTGAGAAGAGTGAAAGAAAATCTCCCCTTCAAGCCTCAAGAATTAAACCCTTGAAGCTCAATAACTTTGGAGCTAAGAAACTTGGAAAAACAACAAGAGTTAAAAGAAGGAGATCATGGGGAGACAAGGAAAGTCGACATCTTCATTGTTTTCCTTGTGCAGCATTTTCAGTGCCTGCTTCTCAAGCAGCAGCAGAGATGACACAAACTCAGAGGAAGGAGTGTACATCAGAAGAAGAATATGTCCGAGCGATGAAGATAGAGGCGGCTGGATCGCGGAGCCTGGCATTGACCGCAAAGCGTCCGCCTTCATTGCCCGATTCTACGAAAGCCGTGTTTCCGATCCCGAGAGGCAAACTTTGGCCGTCTAATATTTTTAGCCCATGCATGAGTTGGAATATGGAGCCGAGCGCCCTTTACAAAACTGTAGTACTCATGATTCTATTAAGCCTGCAGCCTTATGCTTGCTTCCATAATTTTTTCGTTTTGTTATTCTCCTCTCTCTCTGTCTCTCTAATTTCTCTTGTAATTCACTCATGCATGCATTGAAGTTGCTGCGCATCTTAATTGTGATCATCTGTCGACTTACAATAACGCAATGCACACATAGTAATAACACGTTTTTTTTTTTTTTTTTATAGTTATTTTCATGTTCCGTTCTATTTTTTTCCCCTATCTATGAATTCCTAGTTCCTCCATTATCTAAAGATCAAATGGTATACCGATGCAATTAGAAAGTTCGAATATCATGTGAAACAAACACAGAAGTACATCAGCAGCTACGCAATTGTTTTGTCATATTAAAATAGCCGTTTAATATTAAGGTTCTTTTAATTTTTCTGACCTTCCTTAATCCGAAGGTTAAATGATAGTAATGCAGTTAGCTAGAAAGTTCAAGTATTATGCCAAACAAACACAGAATATGCTGAACAAAGAGTACTTGGTTGTGCAAGTTTTGTGACACTTCCTTCTTTTTCTAGTCGTTCCGCTCTGTTGATCGATGATAGTATAAGAGATCTGTAAATAATTGTACTTGTTTAGATCTTGAAAAAATTCTCAAACGAACGGCGAACAGACACGGCCGCGAAATTAGTTCCAGGGCTGGAGTTGCTATTGTGTTCATCATGGCAATGTCCAAAACATAAATATTCTTTATGCATAAAGAGTGTCACACTGTGATATTCACTACTTAATTTAGCTCTAAACCAAATAGTACCGATGTTACTGACAGGCTGATTCTACAGATGAATTTCATCAAAAGTACGGACATATTCATTGAGAATCAAACATAAGCAAAATAAGCAAATTATAAGTTCCTTTTTGTTTTTAAACTATATTCACCTGATCATCACCAGGAAAAAAAAAAAAAAAAGAAACAGGTCGCTTTTTCTTCAAATGGGATGTTATCAAAACATTAATGCTACAGAAGTAGGAGATGCGGTAAAGTAATGTACAAACACCATTGTTCTTTTCAAAAAATGTTCATATCTCTTGCAATCACGTTTTCTCCTTTTTGGCTTTATATTCCTATTCTTTCCATAAAATAATAATATATACTCTCTTTGAAAGATAACAAAGTGGTTTCACAATCCTAAGCTACTACAAATAAATGATTGCAGAAATGTTCCGAGCTAACATATTTTTGCACCACAAGTTCAATATCGTCCCCAATAAAACTACTTAAATATTCTGCAGTGGGGAAAATCACAAATTCCTCCCTCCCCCGAGTTCAAATAAAATTCGATTTCGAACCTTGGATTATCAAGATTTACTAAAAACGTACCCTTTAAATTGTCAATCCCTTTAAAAACCCCTCCCTTCTTACACCTTTTAGTTTATCTTGAAAAATCCTTTTCTTCATGAAAAACTATTTCTAACCTCATCTCAAGTAATCACCATGTTCAAATTTGAATGAATCCCTCACAGGGCTGAAAATTTTTAAGAGCTTGACAATTTGAGTTGAGGGTAATTTTTATAAATTCTTAAGAATGCAATGATTGCATTTGATCACTTTAAACTTGGGGGAAAACTTTTGTAAATTTTCCTTATTTAAAAGACCTTTGTAAGAATGCGTTGTTTCACTGTCTATAAGACTTTGAAACTCCTAATTTCTGATTAGATGAAATTATATATACTTATCTCTTTAACTCACTCGATGATTTTATAAAATCTTTTCATCTAAGATAAGAAACTTTGTATATCTGTGTAATAGTCTAGCATATATATTGTATGAGGAAAATTTCTTAACATCCTTGAAATTTGAATGCCGGTATAATAACTGAAATAATGAGTTATATTCCAAGTGTGTTACTTACTACATACTTAAAAGATCAATGTACTGCAAAGCACACTGAACCACAGATAGTATAGGAAAGAAATCTGATGGGGACTCCAAATTCTATATACCAAAATGAACTGATTTTTTCTGTCTTAGGCATTAGAATGTGACTAAGGAACCCAATGCTTATGATGTAATGTTGTCCAACTCATGGCTGGCGACTCCTTGAAAAAGGTGACCGCTCTTAAGTCTTAGCTAGCCTATATATGAAAATTTCATATATCGTCATTATATATAGACTTTTTGCCTACCCATTTGCTAATTTTATTATGTTATATAATAAATATGATTCTTGACAATATATAGTTTCATTCCTTCTCTCTCCATCTTTGCCTTTTAAGTGACACCCATCAGAGTCACCGTAGAGACCAAGCTAAAAACTCCTTTTGCAATAGCTAATTAGCAACACTCAACTTAGAAGGACAACCATCTAAATCTAAATGGGTTTCTTTTTATTTTTTTCCCTCTTTGAGATGCCCTCTTTTTTTTTATGTTCCTGTTGGCCATAAAACAAGTGATGGTCTCTTTGTCCACTTTTTAGCTCTCTATGACTATGCTATAACTACTATTTACTTGATATTTGTGGGACCTACATTTTACATCTTTAGTTTTTTTTTGTTAAGTAATATTTGCATCTTTAGTTCAATCAAATAAAAAACTTAACACCTCTTAACATGAAGCTTGAGATTCGCTCAATGCCCATTCCATTGGGATAACTAAGCAAGAGAATCGGAAGATTCCGCAGAGAATTCATTGAAATTTTTATCCAAGTTTAACTTGGTTCATTTTCATTTCATAGCTTAACATTTTCTTCTCTCTTTTTTTATTTTTATTTTTTATCTTTGGGTATGGATTGAATTTTCAACTTGACCAAAATTTATAGTTTGTTAAGACACTTGAGACACTTGCAAAACATGCAATGCAATAAATTAGATTGAGATTATCTGGATTTTAGTGTTTTAAACCAATCACAAGATGCCACGTCATTTAATGAACTCAAAACAATAAAAACATGACTATTTTTTAAATTATGTTGTAAAATGCGATTAATTAAACATTATTTGAGACATCAAAAATTGTTTAAGAATCTGAGTCCTAATGAATTAAAAGCATTAAACTGTTTAAATGATCGATCATTAATATTTTACAAAGAAAATATCATATTTATGTTGAAATCTATGAACGTAAATATGATCTGCAATTATGTGTCAAACATTGAGGTTTCAAAACTTTGTGGGTATACAGTTATAATAAATTGTTCAAATCTTTTAAAATGCCTCGTAAATATGCCTCATAAATAGTCCATAGGATCGTGTTTTTTGCCCTTCAATTGCATGCAACACAATCATACTGCATTAACTCTCTTTTTAAGTAATTTGGTTCTCTCTATGATTATTTTTCTTTGTGAGTTTGATGCATATATCCTCTAGTACTATTACAAGCCATTATATTTTCCAGTTTAGGCATGAAATTGAATTGCACAGTTATGAACTAATTAGAATTGATTTTTCATATTAAGTGAAATCTAATTAGATAGAATATGATATAACAATGCCCTTCCAAGTATGCCACTTCTTAAATAGTTCTATAATGATATTGATCAGAGGCTAATGCTACGTCGGATTGGTGAGACTTCTTTGCATAAAAGTCTCATTTTAGGGGTTGTTCTTTTGCATTTTTGAGTTATGGTGATTTGAGTGATGATTTTGAGTTGAGTTTGAGTTATAACTTGAGTTGAAATTGTAACTTGAGTTTGTGTTTGGATGTGCACATTTGAGTTATGATTTGAATTGAGAATCTTTTTGAGTTTGTGTTTGGGTGGGTCAAAACTTAAATTTGTATTTAGATAGTATTTTAATAAAAACTCAATGGTGATGAAAAATTTTAATAGGGTATATGGGTGGGGTTTTATTCGCCTTTTCATTGTGAATGCATAGAAAAAAAAATTATCTCAATTAGAATTAAAACGAAAAAGTTATGGCATTTTTAAGAATAGAAAAAATATCGTTCATTAATTTGAGTTCGAGTTTCTGAACTCGAGTTGAAGGGAAAACTTGAACTCGAGTTTAGTCCCAAACTCGAGTTCAAACTCAAATTTTACAAAAGAATATGAATTTAAATAAAGTTGTAACTCGAGTTCAAACTTTTTTTGAGTTTTATTCCAAAAGAACAATCCCTTAGTGTTCTGGGAAAAGTGAACTTGAAGAGCAAATGGCATGTTCTTTTGGAGTGTGACTTGAGTGTAATTCTTGAGTTAAATTTGAGTTATAACTTGAGTTGAAGTTGTAACTTGAGTTTGTGTTTGGTTGTGTACATTTGAGTTATAGTTTGAGATAAGAATCTTTTTGAGTTTGTGTTTGAGTGAGTCAAAACTTGAATTTGTATTTAGATAGTATTTTAATAAAAACTCAATGGTGATGAAAAATTTTAATAGGGTATATGGGTGAGATTTTATTCATCTTTTCGTTATCAACGCATAGAAAAAAAATCATCTCAATCAAGATTAAAACGAAAAAGTTATTACATTTTTAAGAATAGAAAAAATATTGTTCATTAATTTGAGTTCGAGTTTCTGCACTCGAATTGAAGGGAAAACTTGAACTCGAGTTTAAACTCGAGTTCAACTTAAAAGAACATGAACTTGAATAAAGTTATAACTCGAATTGTATTTTTTTTTTAGTTTTTGAGGCTGTCGAACAAGGCCTTAGTGTTCTGGGAAAAGTGAACTTGAAGAGCAAATAGCCAATATCACATGTGTAGTAAACTAGTGAAAATTTCATTTTTCTTGACCACCTTACAAATCTCAGCTCTATTATTTTTCGATACGCTTGACTAAAGATTGATGGCAGGGGATGAAATTGGTAAAGGAGGATGAAACAAAAAGGCCTCGTTCACTTCGCCGATTACAATTTGTGATTTGAGTTGAGTGCATAGATTGAAGTTACAATTCCAATTGGAATTAAAAGTGAAATCAAAGTTAGTGTTTAGGAGTGCAAATGGTGATTCAAACCTTCCTCTCAATTCAAGTTATGAGTGTCCACTTCACCAATTTCACAATTCCAACCACCACCCCCCATTCAAGTTGGGAAATGAAAAAAAAAAAGAAAAAAACTAGAAAACACGGAAATTAAAAAAAAAATGCACACGACCAATTCGTAATAATGAATATATAATGCACAAAAATCCAAAAATGCATATGCTTGAATTGGCCACTACAATCCAACAGAACCTGTTACAAAACAAATATATCATACATGATAACTGATATGTGTTTATTTAGCGATTGTTATTTTCACCATGAGCCTGCCACATAGTTCTCGCTATTTCATCCCTCATAAGACCCATCTCCTTTCGACTCGCGGTGTTTCTTGGTCCTTTCGTACTCCAATCTGGGTTATGATTTTGATTGACATCCTCATCCGCGTTCAAGGGGTCAATTTCAATTACCGGTACACCATCTTGTAAGTATTGATTTATGAAGCTGTCATCATGTTGATACATGCGTATGAAGTTATGTATCACAACGCAAGCAATAGGTATTCTCGCTTGTTTCTGCATCGGGTAATTGTTGATTATCTTTAGAATGCGGAACCTCACTTTCCACACCCCGAATGTCCGCTCGATATAATTCCTAAGCGACGAATGGGTGTAGTTAAATAACTCCCGCTCACTTCGAGGTCAACCTCGGCGTGCCCTATACTCTTGCAAGTGGTACGTACAACCACAATAAGAGTTAGGAAACAACCTGTATTTGCATAACTGCAGTCTACTAAATAAAATTTTCCTACATTGTGGGAGCAAAAAATGTTTTAGCAGACTTGTAACAACTTTTCAAACCCACACAGATTCAAATTTATGCATATTACCCATTTTAAGATTTCTGTGTACCTACTGGAGGGACAAGGAATTTCTTTGCTAGCGTTTCAAGTGCTAATTCAAGAACTCGTGCGTCGTGCGTGGAACCCTCCCACCCGGCAAGCATATACGTGAACTTCATGTCGAAGGAACACACTCCCAAAACATTTTGTGAGTTAAATCCCTTCCTATTTCTCCAGACCTCTGCATTTTCTGGCGGCGGTACTCAGGGAATGTGCGTTCCGTCGAGCACGCCAACACAGTTCTGCGACAAATAGAAGGAACATTATTATGAATCTCAAAATATTGCGTTATTATAATGTTAAATACGAACAAGAATAAAAAGGAGAGATATGCCTTACATCAAATCAAAGTTTGTACTTGTTTCCACTTGCCTCAATAAGTGGATCGATGCAGTTAAAGTCAAGTGGCTTAATAAAATCATGCCGCAAACGATATATGGCATTCAACACTACCATGAAGTACTTTAAAATTGTAGCCCCCGAGTGTTGCCATTGATGTTGTGTCTCTCTATTACTTTCACTTTGGCAAACAATTGTCAAGAAAATGATCAATTGCTCATCAACGCTCATATTTCTAGTACTCCTCAATAAATTCTTTTGTTCGAGTAACCAACTCAGTCGCCTAAAGCAATCGCTGCCCATCCTAATCTTATTGTATATAACCATCTCGTGTCCATTTAACAAATCACTTAGCCGTTGCGTACATGTGTAGTGGCTATTATTCCTAAGAGTCGGAAGTGGATGTTCCAAGTACGCCAAATAGAATACCGCAACAGCGGCTGCTCCAAGAATGTAGTCATCATCAGAGTCATATTCGGGTGGACCATTGTTTCTCACGTTTGATGGTCCGCCACTCCACATTCTGTCTGCCAATACAATTCATAATATACACACTAATATTTGGTATATGGAATGAACAATGTTATATTATATAATGGTACATAATCAATTATGCATAACATAAAATTAACGTTTTAAATCAAAGTCTACAATGCAACATGAAACACACTCACAAACTTAACACGCTATCTAAAGCTGGTGTCAAATTGAAATGAAAAATAATCGTTCCATATAAGAAACAAAGACACTACATCACAATCAAATGGAAAAAGAAATCACGCTTAAAAAATGAACACTCAACTTAAATCTCATCACTTCTGGTTCCTCCAAAGGGGCCGGGTAGGGGTGGGAATTGGGGGTTCACAAATAATAGTGGGAAATTTTGGAAGTTAGGAAGGGATTGTTGGCCAGTAGGAGTAGGTTGTTGGAAAGAAGGTTGTGGTGGGTTAAAATTAGAGGGTACTTAGGGAAAAGGAGGCTGCTGTTGTGCGAAGTTTTAGACTGGTGGGCGAAAATGTCCAGGCGAACCCATATATGGTGGAGCGGAGTTCGTATAATATGGAAATTATTGTTGCACGTTGGGTCCTGGATTATTTGGTATGGTTTTCAATGTTCTCAATGCGTAAAACAACCTTTGACTCTCATTCATGCTAAGAACATCTCTTGACAATTAGGGTTCCAATTTATATACTCCATGAACAACACGCTTTGTTCATCGTCCAGTAACATCTCACTAATAACTGTCTGACACTTCTGGAACGTTGTACGCTGGGATTCCACGCGCTGAGAAGCACCTGAACTTGTATCTCGACTATTCTGTCGCTCATTCAGTGTAGTGGCAATACTTTTCAAAATAGATTTTGCCTTGGGATCCTCACCCCGTGCTCCACTTTTGCTATTGTACTTCGATATATGTCGAGATGACGAGGCCATGTTCAGGGGACGAGTTGATAAGTTTAAAGCACCTCTCATTGTGTTGACAAATGCTTCCTTACCCTCTAGAGGTTGCGAATTGCCGCCCTCAACTTCATGCTCCCCTACTAGCGGCTAAGACACGTCACCTTCCTCATCATTCTCATCCAAACCCGCTTTAAATGCACCGCGAGCACGCCTACTAGCTAACGCTTCGTAGTAGAGCTCATAGTTCTTAAGGGGATACTTGCTTGCACGCTTCACCCACTTGTGTGTCTATTGAACACATAACAACCACATTTGAGCATATGATTAACAATGGAAAACCACCCAACCTTGAAGGCAAATGAAAAAGGACATCTATTCCATACTTGTACAAGTACGAAAAAATATGAGATTGCCCAATAAATATATAAATATATATATATATATATCTTTATATGTATGCATATATATACATAAATCTTTTCATGTCTGACTACTTTACACAAACAAATTCATCAACAAAGGTTATTGTCATGTCTAATATCTGCCAACCACAAATTGTCTCTAACCAATTAGCAATCTCTTGTAGTTTAAACTGAAAAAAAAAGAAAAAAAAAGGAGAGAAATATTCTTCTTTTAGCTTTGCAGCCTTCCAAATATTTCAAAGGAATTCGTTCCCAATCTTGCATTATATGTAAGAACCAAAGCATATAAAAATGCTCCCCATCACAATTTCGGAGCTCTGAATAAAGTTTAGTTTCTTTTTTTGCCAAGTCTAGAAATGAGCAATATTAGGAAAAGCATATAACCTCGCAGAAATCATTCCGTCATGAAAGAAAAAACATATAACAAATGAAATTATGGAGTAAGTATGCCATATACTAACCTTACAGAAATTATTCCAATACTCGTCAGTGCAAGTTGGGGTATTCTTGATTGGATCCCATCCTAGTCCAGTGTTTGTGCAGAAGGCGAGCTCCGCGTTAAATTTTTTCTTCAGTCATTCCTTTGCCTCGTTAACGCGCCCTAGAGGAATAGGTGATGAAAAAAGTGGGGACAAATCTTTCGCCCATTGTTCCCAACCCGCCGATTCAGGTTGACGGCCCCTGTTGTTTTTGTTGTAGTCCGCAAGTTGCTTCAAAATCGTAGTTTTTTGTTTCTTAGACCAATAGAAGGTCACGTCATCCTCACTCCGTCGTGAAATCTAATACATACAACCAAGACCACCAACCACGAGAACAAAGAGACATATGCCACGACAAAGAAGAATGGATGTTTAAAGCAAAACATGTCAGCTCATTTGAGAACAAAGAAGAAAGAGGATTAAAGTACATAACCGTTTGATTGGCTCAGATTTGGTTATACTTGTATCATCACAGTTTCAAAGCATTATCCTCCTGGGATGTCACTTATGCTACCAAACCACATAGTAATAGGCCAGGGATTTAAAAGCATAGGTCATAATGCAATAACAAACGACAACATATGACATTCAATCCAAACAAACCTCATTACATGCAGTAGCAACTGACAATTGCCATACACTAAGAGGATATCGCTACAACGAAACTGATATGCCAAAAAAATCATCACTGCCAAAGTACTAAATCCAATAAGAACAAAGAGTTCATCTGCACAACATATATGTACAAATGGAGTAATATTAGCACCGGTGACATGGTATGAGCATTATTGGAATATTCAGCAAGCCGTATCTAATATGTCTAACAGATATGCATGTATATCTCCATAGTCGGTCAACTGATAAAAGTGAAGGAAGAGATATGGTTGCACAGATTCATTGCTTTACCGATATACCTTAGGGAACAACATCAAACTATCATTGTCATGGGAAACTAACTCGCTTTGTTTTTTTCTTTTTATCCAAACACAGGAGTTCACAAAAAGAGAATTCTAATTTCAAGCTCAGTACCATTTTTTTCCTCTTACCAAAGTAGACTTCACCAGTTTGTATTTTCTTTTCTTTATCGAAGAACATCACTTATAGTTTAACATTGATTTATCTTCTGCCTTACATTTCAGTTTTCTTCCGAGTCCATAGTATGTTTATATAGATAGGTAAAAATATGAACCATGCAAATCAATGTTACAAAGATGTTCAATTTTGTGGTTACGGAAGATTGTGTTGTAGGTTAGATATAGCAACATTAACACCGAAAACAACAACGAACATGGCTGGAAACCAATTCTTAAGGGATCTAGTCGATTAATGTATTATGCAACTAGTTCTCGCTACAAATCGTTTCAACGGAAGAATTGTGGATGAAAATAGAAAAACAAAGAGAAAGGGTCTGCAAATTTACCGAGTTGGATCCGGTGGATGAATGTGGGTGCTCTTCTAGCAAAAACCCCAATTTAGATGACGATGCCCTACCAAAATTTCTCCGCCACCGACACCACTACGGAAAAAACTCAACTGATTACGGCAGTGCAGAGGATTACGTCGCCGGTTGCGGGTACATCTACCCAAAAGAACTGCTAACGGCGGTCGTCGAGGACTGCGTTTCCTAGCTATTTTTGCCGTTTTGGGTAGAAGGAAGAAGCCAGAAAAGGTTCCTCCCTCATAAGAAGAAACAGACCTGGGAATATGATTCACCATCAGAGGGGAAAAATTTTTCAATTCTGAGCGAATCTCTGTGAACAATGGGAGTCGAGAGAGGAGAGAGCAGCTTCTCAAAAGAGGAGAAAGAGAGTAATGGTCAGGAGCACAGGGGAATCTGGAGGAAAAAGTCGAGACCATCACATGAAGGGGAACTGTGGAGAAAGGTTTGAGTTAATGGGAATTGAAGGGGTAGTTGAATTCCAATCTGCAGGAGTAAATTCAAGTTGTAACTCGAATTTGATTTCGAGTTGAGGCTGCCGAACGCCAACTTAGGCCGAGCTCACAATTTGAGTTGGGCTGATTCGAGCCCTATCCACAAAACGAACACCCCCTAAATTAATCAAATCCCATCTTAGTATTTCTCTTGATTTTGTTTATGTAGTACAAATTTTTTCAACTTCTGCTTTATTTGCCTTGGAGCTTGTTTGTAATACAAATTTCTCTTTGAAAAACTTATGCAAAATTTAAGAGAGAAAATCCCAAATTGAAAAAGAAATTAAACTGTTCCTCTTCAAAATCTCTATATAAAGGGGTTGAGGTTGCCTTTTTAAGTTGAGAGTCCGTTTAGTTTACTGATTTCATTTTTACTTCGAGTTAAGATGTGATTTTATGTGAGAGCCTTTTACTGTAGTAAAAAAGTTAGATATGACTATTTATGAGAGCTTTTTACGGTAATAAAACTCAAATTCTAAACTCAAATCAGTGAAATGAATAAGACATCAGTTTGCTTAAATTAGACCTCCTCATGGGTTTAAATGAACAATAAAGAGAGTAAGTAATATGAGATGGAGACTATTCAAAAATAAGGGCAATATCATCCTTTTAAATGGTTTGAGAGAAAGCGGTATTAGATAAATAATTAGACCTTAAAAATGATATTGATGAATAACCAAACGTTGAAGCCGCTAGATCTTTCCATACGCCGTCTCCTTCTGGGTAAAGCATCCAATGCAAGAGAGGGGGCTTGAGAATTCTGCTCGTGCTTCAAAATTCCAATCAGAAAATATCAAACTTTCTTTTGCTTTTTTTTTTCTTTTTTCTTTTTTTTGCTCTTTTAGCGTGAGGGAAGCCAAATGCAGGTACAATACTCTGAAAAATTCTAAATAGCCTATGATATAAGAAGTAATTGGTATTGGTAAATGATCAATTTATTCATTTCACATATTTAAGTTTTTAATTCAAATTGAGATTTAATATTTTTTAAAAATTTTTTACTGTAATAAAAAAAATTATATATGATATTTTTTAAAAAAATTTTATTATAAAAATTTAAAATTTAAAATTCAAATGGGTGAAATAAATAAAATAATTATAATTTCTCATTTTGATCCCACGTGTCCTTTCCATTGACCACCAATATATGATGCAAGGTTGCACGGAATGGCGTATAGGATCAATTACTCCTCCCTCCCTGCTTTTTGGCCAGAGGCCGAATATTGACGGATTTAGCATTTGAATTCAGTAGGGCACATTTAAGAATAAAAATTATAGCAAAATCAAGAAAAAGTTGGCCAGGGAGACGGATCTAGGATTTGAATTCACTAGGGCACAATTAAGAATAAAAATATAGTAAAATCAAGTAAACGTTATTATTTGATGATGTCTTTCTAGCGACAAGTTTTAAAAATTTAGCCATGAAAATTTCATCGTTAAAAGAAAATATTTTTTTGCTATAATTTTTTTTTTTACTTTTAGTGACAATTTTTTTAATAACATGATGATTTTTAGCGACGAAAAATATCATCGTTAAAGATTCTTTTTCTTCTAGTGTTTGTGAAAGTTGGAGAAGAAAAAAATAGAGAGTGAATAAAAGAAAAGAAAAATTAAGGATGAACAGAGAATGAAGGAATAAATAAATAGGAAAAATAAAAATAATAGTTTAAAATAAAATAAAAAGGAGAGAAAAGGTTTTGCATGTGAGCAAAATTAAAAAAAAAAAAAAAGTATTGTTTAAAAATGAAAGGAACATGGAGTGAAAATTACCTGGGACTTTGACACGTAGATCTAAATACAAGCCCATGATATACACTCCTTAAAATGTGGACTAATCAATATTAAAGGGGCACAACACAAAAACTGAATTAAATTAGCTCTTGTGTTATATTAGTATAACGAATTTTGATTTTTGCAATGGGGGCATGTGCCCCTATTGGTCCTTAACTGCCTCCATGAAAGGAGGTGATAGAGAGGACGGTACCCACAACACATCCAAGCTTATTGGGCATCAAGGTGTACCAATATGGTGCCGTGGAATTCGAAGAGGAGAGTTCAAAGAGGACTTTCAAGGTGAACGGGTAAAGACTCGGGCACTATTGGGGAGGGAACTCAAGTGTTTTATTCTCATTTTCGTTGTAGAACTTCTTATACTTCTTCAAGTCCATGTCAAGTTGATTGAGTTCTTCATCTTCAGTGTTTGGCTCATTGGCTTCACCTTCTTAGATTGAAGCCCTCAATGCTATTCCCTTCTTCTTCTTCTTGTCTTCCTCTTCTTTATCTTTCTTGCGAGAAAGCTCATAAGTCATCAAGAATCCAATCAACTCGTCAAGTGAAATTATTGAGAGATTCTTCATCTCTTTTAAAGTGGCTCTCTTGACATTCCAAGACTTTAGTAGGGATCGTACAATTTTGCTCACCAATTCACTTTCCTTGAAAGGTCTATCAAGAGAGTTCAAACCATTAATAATATCGGTGAATTTAATGTACATAGAAGTAATAGATTTATTATCATTCATTTCAAACATCTCATAAGCACGAATAAGATGATTAATCTTAGTCTCCTTAACGTGGTTGGTTTCCTCATGAACTATTTCTAGTGTGTGCCATATAGCTTGTGCGGACTTTTCCCCTTTGTCTGATTCCATCAGGTTTTTTAACAGAAATACATATAAATTTCTCATGAAATTTGCTATTTGTGTCAACATGCCCAATGAACTTCAAAATGTACCTATTGTGTCCTCCAAATTATGAAATGTCTTTCATCTTTCCCCATCCATTTTGATTTTGCCAATTCTTTTAAACAAAAATATTGATATGACCATTAAATTATTGATTAGGTATTGATATTTGGGGTTTATTGAATGTGTTTCCCTCTAAAAACATTAGTTAGGCACCAATTTTCAAAACATAAAGAAGAAAAAAAATGAAGAACAAATCTGTGCAAAATAATGAGTTTGTTAATTTTTTAGATTTTTTTTCTATTTTTTGTTGGAATGGGTATTTTAAATTAATAGGTTTCTTAATATAAAGGATAGATTTTTCCTTGAATTTTGTATTATGTATTTGTCTTTTTTTTTTATGGTAATATTTTTCCTTTTAAGTTTTGTTAAGTTAATGGATTTCTTAAAGTCTGTATTGAATTCTCTCTCAAAAAAAAAAAAAAAAAAAAAAAAAAAAAAACAAAACCCTAAGGGTTT
>NW_010361652.1:1010726-1040299 GCF_000414095.1 Morus notabilis
TTAAGTTAATGGATTTTTAAAAGTTTGTTTTAATTTCTCTCAAAAAAAAAAAAAAAAAAAAAAAACACAATAGCACAACCTGAAGGGTTTGTATTACCTAGAAATAAGAAAAATGTTTACAAGTTAGTCAAGTCACTTTATAGATTAAAGTAAGCACCAAATAATGGCGCGAGAAATTTAATTCTATTATTGTGTCTCATAGTTTTAAGCATAATACTGCAGAGAAATGCATATATATTTTAAATTTACAAATGATTTTGGTATGATTATTTGTTTGTATGTTGATAACTTGCTTATCTTTAAAAATAACATATACGGAGTAAATAACATTAAGAAGTATTTAAGTTCACAATTTAAGATGAAATATCTCGAGGGATAGATATTATCTAGGTGTAAAAATGAGGAAGCATATTAGAGATTACTCATTGTATTAATCTCATTATATTGAGAAAATGCTTTTTAAATTCAATCATTTAAAGTTTAAAGAAACTAATTTCCTATATGATCCTAATATTAAATAACTAAAATATGTTGGCCAAATAATAACACAGCTTAAATATGTTAATGCGATTTGTAGTTTAATATATGCTATGCTTTATGCGATTAGTAGCTTAATGTATGCTATATGTATGCTATGCTTTAAACAAGGCCAGACATCGAGATATCTCGATTAACAGAGGTGATAAACCTTTTGCTCTTAGATTTAAGATGCATATTTTGATATTTACTCCTATGTTAATGAGTATATGTATCTTGGATAACGTGTGAATTGATTTTTCTTTTCTTTTCTTTTTCCCCGGTAGGATTAGGAATGGTAAAATGGATGAGAATGAGATAGAATCTCCAACATGCCCATTTTTTGGATTACCAAAATGTCAGCTCAAACCACAATCAAGGTACACATGGATTACAAAAACAATTAGAAAGCAGCATAAGAATCAAAAGAACTCCCGTGCAATAATAATAAGAGTCGATAACATTTCAAATCTAGCAAAACAACACTCTGGGATGAATATCTATAACACGGCATTTGCAGTGCAGCCTTAGCTAACTCGAGACTGCAGCAACCACTCCCACGGTCATCTAACCCTGAATAAACAAAAATATGAACAAATGTAAGAACAAAATTGAGTGGATCAAATAGAACAATATTAAAGTCATGGTTCATCGAAATTTAATTAGATTATATGTGAAGACTACCTTGCTAGCGATGTTGTTTGAGAGCCAGTCCAGCCCCTCATACAATCCTTCACCAGAAGTGGCACAAGTACTCTGAATATACCTGGAAGAAATATAAAAACCAAATACTTCAGCCCAGGCAGAGCACAAAGTAAAATTGCACCAGAGAAGAAAAGAGGACGATTCTTTACCAATGGCGCTGTCGAAGAGAATGAAGGCCGAGCTTATCAGTAATTTCCGCGGCATTCATTGCATTTGGTAGATCTTGCTTATTTGCAAACACAAGCAGAACAGCATCCCTTAATTCATCCTGTTCATAAGAAAAGATCGTAATACTGTATTGTCATGGAGACTATTTCCCAGATCATAATCACTTTTCATCAAGAAATGCAGTGAAGGGTGCATCGAGTTGAAGCTTTCAGTTACCTCATTCAGCATCCTATGCAACTCATCTCTAGCCTCGACTACACGGTCACGGTCATTGCTGTCGACCACAAAGATAAGGCCTTGTGTGTTTTGGAAGTAGTGTCTCCACAAAGGTCGAATCTGTTACCAACAACCCGTCAAACAAGAAGCATTAAGTAAAAGCAGCCAATTAGGTCTCTTGCGTTTCTTTAATTTATTTACGGTCAAGTAGATTCAAAATAGCGGATAATTAAAGATAAAAGTGACCAAGTGAGATAGTGCTAATAAAAGAGATTGCTTGCCTTGTCCTGACCACCAACATCCCAGACTGTAAAGCTAATGTTTTTGTATTCCACAGTTTCCACATTGAATCCTGCCAAGAACAACAGATTGGCAAATCGGCTAACAACCCAAATTTAACGACATATCCGCCTGATCTAACCTATACTACGCATTATTGACATCTACTGAGGTCTTGAAAAGTATGTCAAAATTTTTCAAGGTAAATAATTCACCTGATATTTCTTTGACTTTCGATGTTTAAAGACAAAAATACTCTGATCTTGAGGGCATTTAGAAACGTTCAGTTACTTTAACATGTTACTATCTCAGAGTTTATTTATCCGAGCTTCTTCCACGTCATCTTCGCAGAAGTATCAAAATTCGTAGACTAAATGGTGCTTCAACCAAATATGTCATTTTAGTCAAACACTTAGATCATGAAAATTTAAAAAATAAAAAATAAAAAAAGGAGGGGTAAAATCCGCATACATTATTAAACATTTCCCCCAACTTAAGCTTGGATGTAAAAATTGGGACACGTGACACTGTTCTATTAAAATTATGGTTTCGATTTCTTTCAAGGTAAATAATTTAGCTAATTCTTCTATGAATTTGGATGTTTAAGGCATTAAACTGAACAATAAGGCCAACATTCTTGGTCAAATGCTTAATAATCACACACAATCTGGGCAAAAAACATTAATACCTCCACAACTAACGGATCCTTAAACAAACATGTTATTTAGAATTAGATCAGAACACAGATAAGAAACATACCAATGGTGGGAATAGTGGTAACAATTTCTCCCAACTTGAGCTTGTACAAAATGGTGGTTTTACCAGCAGCATCAAGACCAACCATAAGAATTCGCATCTCTTTCTTAGCAAATAGTCGGCTAAACAGTTTTGCGAATGACAATCCCATCTTGAATCTGAACAACGTAATTCCAGTTAGAAATTTGCAAAATTTAGACTCTCTAATATGATCAAAACTTTTTTTTTAAAAATTTTCTAATGATGATCTGCAAGGAAATGCAAGTGGTAATCCGATCACAGCCTAATATTTCTCTTCAGATCAAATCTTTGAAGATCATGAGAAAGAAAGAAAGAACTTTTCTGGGTTGCAATTAACCAAGATTAAATTTTGAAATTCAAATTGTCAGATTCAGATCTAGGAATGAATGGAAAACTTACAACAAACAGGGAATGGATATGAAGGAGAGGAAGATTCGAGGAAGAGTCAGAGAGAGAGAAAGTGGAGAGAGAGAGAGGTGTGGTGTGGATCTGTGGAAAGGAAAATCAGATTCCTTTCTAATTTATGTTGTGAACGCTACCCCCCTTTTAAAATACTATTTTTATTTTCCTTTTCTTAAATTAAATTGAATAACTATAATTAATTAATTAATTAATTATGAGTAATTAATTACCCTCTTTCTTATTATAGTCTGGCTCTGGTCTGGAGTCTGCATCCTCCAGGTGGGATTTTCTAAAGTCAATGTATTTGATTTTCCATTTGTTCCGCGGCCCTCCCAAAGGTATTCTTTATTTATTTTTTCAGATCAACATCAACAAATACAATGTGCTTGTTCACATGAAAAATTGAATCGAGTCTTGTTCAAGTTTATTCCATGCAAGTGGTCCAATGGAAGAATTGTGTGTAATTAATTTCCTTTTCCTTTGTTTTGTTTTGTTTTTTTAATTTCTTGTCCGCACCTTTGAAAACTAGTCCTTTTGTGTTTTTTGCAAAAAAAAAAGAGGACAAAAAAACAAAAGAACAAAAAACCAGTCCATTTAGTTGACTACAACAAATGAATGAAAAACTGTAGCAAAAAGAATAAGCAACAAAATTCAATTGCCTCATATATTTACATGCTTGCAAAAAGAAAGAAAGAAAGAAAGAAAATAACAAAAACGACAGAACCCAATCAATTGCAACAAAGTTTGTTGAGTTGGTGTGTAATGTTATGTAGTTCCGTTCCTCTTAGTTTAGGAATCGACTTCAGCAGCAAACAACCTTGTCTTTAGTATGTCATTCCTTCTTTACTGATAGTCTCTCTGATCAATCAAAAAGCAACCAACAAGAAAAGAAAGGCTCTTTAGTAACATGATCATGGCCAGCAATATATATATATATATATATATATATATATTACAAACGAAAAGAGGTGAAATGCTGTCACCATTCATGATGTATCACCAAATTAGACCAGTAATATGGAAAATTGCACGAGTATATAAGCACAAAGCCTTTTGCAATTGCCTTCAGGAGTATAGATTTGGATGAAAACTCCGTAATACTTACTTATAAGTTCGTAAGTAACTATCATTGTAGTTCCATAGAGTGACATGTTTAAGAACCGAGGCCCGAATCCTCTATAGAAGCCCCACCAGCCATCTTCTTTAAAGAGTGTCTTTGCTGTCTTTAGAACCGATGGTCTTCCTACCCCGTAATCATCAATAACCTTTAAATGAAACATAGACCCACAACATGACAACTTGCATTGGACGTCGTGGTGCGTCGGAAACAGAATTTTATGCTAACGCATACTAAATATACCTGAAGCCTTGTCTTTACAGTGTCAATTGGAGTAGTGATAACCGATGAACAAGCACCGGCAATCATTCCCGCTGTCGCCTGAATTGTGACCATCTCCATATGAGATGGTTTCTTGTCCACATCATCTCTATAGCCTAAACTCCTAAAATCCCAACAAAAGTGCTCAGCATTAACTTCAAGATACTGCAAGTGGATTATAAAACTGCAATGCACTAATTATAGAAGTGATACAGCCAAAACATACCTCCAAACGATGTGTTGGGAAGCACCATAGGCACCCCACCAGAGTGCAGACGCTGGTGACTGTATCACTGCCGTTAATCCGAACCCTCTGTACAAATTACGAAGACCTTCGGTCTTCATCACTTTGCGAATGGCATCAAATGGGCCCTTGCAGTAAGTAGTTCCGGGAAGACCTTGAACCATTAGTCTCTGGGATATCTGAGCAGCACAACGCATATAAAATCAGAACAAGGGAATTGTAAATCACACATTTTTCATCCCATAATTTTGAGTAAAGAAACAAAATTATTGCTGCAATTACAGAATAGAGCCAAAAACAAGGTTTAAGAAAACACACAAGTGAAAGATTGGTCTTGGAAAGCAAAAAAATGAGAGATCAAAGAATAGCCTGCCAACAATCAAGATCATGTCTTTTCCAAACTTCTACCCAAGCAAAACTTATCCAATTTATAGACTCCTTTAAATCTAAACTAAAAAAACAAAATGCTGTTAGAATCATGGCATAACAAGCACAAAACTGAACAACTATTGACAATAGCATACTCTTCATAAGAACTAAACAAATGGAAGTTCCAAAAACTGAGAGGAAACATTTTATTACTCACCACATCCAAGGGCACAAAGTAGACACAAGAAACCAGATTGGAGAACATGCCAGCCACCCCATTGGCGAGGCCCACACGCGTGGCGTCAGGCAAGTCGAGGTCTTGAGTGTACTTCATCATCATGTCTTTTGACACTTCCAAGGATGTCAATGCCAGCACTCTCCCCGGCAAAGATCCAATGGCGGATGTCGCAAATCCCCTGTAGAGGCCAAGAATGCCAACACTCTTCAAAATGTGCCTAAACACCGTGGTGCCACGCATGTGGGAAAGCCCTGAATCCGCTACTTGCATTCTCGTCTTCACCACCGCCGTCGGATGCAGCATTCCTTGCTGCAATGTGAACAGCACTGCCCCTATTACATGGAACCTCGTCTTGTCCAACCTAGGATTGCCATATCATATTTTGTGTTACAATTTATTTTTTTCCTTGTGCTAGAAGTTTACATATGTTACCCTAGTTACATGTGACAAAAAGGTGTCATTTTTTTTTTTGGCTGATAGCAAAACTGAGCATGTTATTACAAAAAAAAAAAAAAAAAAAAAAAAAAAAACTACTGCGGGTAGATAAAAATGTAATCTTGACGAAAAGACCTTGATCTCAATGTGACAAAATGTGGCTACTTATATTACATTTGTTCGCATATATATACATATATATATGTGTGTTAATAAAGATGAACTTTTTCATTCTGGCTCAAAGACTTTTCAGAAGCTAGTGTATGATAAAAGGGTCTTTTAAAAAAAATACAAAAAAATTAAGACAAAACTAAGCATAATATGAGCAAGAACTGTTGTTTATAGAGCCAAAAATACAATGAAAGAGAAGAATGAAATCGTAAATACAATGAAAGAGAAGAATGAAATCGTAAAAACAATGAAAGAGAAGACTCATTACGAGACCTGAAAGTAGAAAATGGAAACCAAACCTGTCCCAGTTGACGTCGGTGTCGGCCAGAGCCAGCTCTGGTGCTTCAGCAGCTTCCATAGCCGCCATGGAAATGGATTCTTACAATCACTCCAAAGACTACACAATTGATGTCGTCTTTCGGTTTTCTTTCTCTGTCGTATGTATTTCACTTACTTTACTGCCTTCTCTTCTCTGCTCTGCCCAATTTCTTTGGAATTCAAGACTTACCACAATCTGCCGCGGTAACCATATTTTCACTGTTTATTTTTATTTATTTATTTATTTTTTGTGTTTTTAAGGAAGGAAACGGAAATTTTCAGAAGTTTCCAGTCGTTTTTTTTTTCCTCGCACGGAGTTGGGCCTGGTTGTCTATGTGGATTTATGGGCCCAATACACGCATGAGAACCGAATCAACTACTCGTGCGGTCACCAGTTTGAGAGTGCAACAACTCTACTATAGTCCTCGCTATAGATGATACTTTTCTCAACCTTAACCCTAACCTTGAAATTCCCTCAAAACTCTCGAGCCTTTTCTCCTGAAAATCCTCTTCTTCTTCTCCTCCGAATTCCTTCTGGAGAGAAGAGAGAGAGAGAGAGAAAGAGAAATCAGAAAGCCGCTTCTTCAATCCCCATCGATTTTAGGGTTTTTCGTTGTTCGCTCTATTTTCTGCTTTCCGATCTAGACGGATTATTATTTGCTTTATTACACAAGGTATGCACGTAATTTTTCGACAGGGTGTGGATTTTTCGAATGTTCGTTCAATGTTTGCCTTTTCCGTGGTTGATTTGATGTACGGATTTTGTCTTTTCAACGGCTCCGTATTGAGTTTCGCGATGAAAAAGAAAATAAGAATGATGAAGGCTAAATATTTTAGAATGTAGGAAGTGTTTGGTTGCCGAGAAAATAGCTATTCGAGATCCTATTGTTAGTTTATTTGTAGTTTTGTATGCCTTTTTTGTTACTGGGTTTAGATATGGTTGTTCTGGTTCAGTTGGTGAATGACATTCTATTAATGTAATGTAATAGCAATGTTTTTAATGGTAGGGTGATGTAGAACTTTTCGCCAGTTCCATGTTAAATACTTTCTATCTCACTTTTCTAATATTAAATTATGGCAAATGAGAATATTGGATTTTGGATTTTCGTATTTTCGTATTTTTTTATTTTTTTTATTTTTTATCACTGGCGTTGTAGTTCTTTCATTAGAATTGATGTTTTTGATGCGAGTCTTTTCGTTTCCATATTGGTAACTTGCTATAATTGTTGGGGCTTTACCTTTTTTTATTATTTTTTCTTTATCAGTGTTATTTTGCTGAATTTGTTACATCACGGGTGGTAACGTCTTCTCTATCTGTATCATCCAGGTCATTTATAAAGCTTGAGCATGGCAGCAACGGAGCCAGCAGCGGCTTCCCTTGGTCCACGGTATGCACCTGAGGACCCTACACTTCCAAAACCTTGGAAGGGTTTGATAGATGGAAGCACAGGCGTTCTATACTACTGGAATCCTGAAACTAATGTAACCCAATATGAGAAACCCGCCAGTTTGCCTCCATCGTTGCCATCTGGACCGCCTCCCGCCGTTTCTACACCTAAGTTGGCGCCAATTCCGGGGGCCCATTCAGTTCCACCAAACGACGTCTTGGCCCAGAATGGTCAGCAAGTAACGCAAGTTCCTCAGCAGCAGGGGCAACAAGGGAACCAGCATGGACATCTAATGTTACAACAGCAGAATCCACAACTTGGGCCAGCTATGCAACAGCATGGACAAGTCCAACAACTTGGGCAAATTATGCAGCATCCAGCTCAACAAATGATTCAGCAAATTCCACAGCAGTCGGGTCAGCAAGGATTACAGCAGCCTGGTCAGCAAATACCCCAACAGGTCATCCATCAAATGCAACAACAAACACCTCCGAATCAAGGCTTACAAATGGCACTACCTCAAGGACAGCAATTGACACATCAGCAGCTGCAGTATATGGCTTATCAACAAAGTGTGCTTCCTCAAGGACAACAAATTACTCCACAACCAACTCAGCAGGGTGTTCAAGTGCCTCAATTTGTAAATCAACAAGATTTTAAGCCAGGTTTCCCGAAGAGGGAAGAAGATGATCTTCAAAACAGAAATCAAATTGGGTTTTCTCCTTCCCAGTTTCAGCAGGCTGGTGGTTCAGCTGCTCAGAACCTTGCTGCTGGAACTACTTCAGCACACATTCTACAGATTGGCGCTCATTCAGGTCAATCCCAACAGTTTGGTAGCTCTGTCCATAACATGCAACAACCTGGCTCCACCACTCGATTGCAGCCAATGGGCACTGATTTGGCGCATCATTCACATGGTAGTAGGTTTCAAAATGAGAGGGACCCAATACTAATGCACAATCACCAGTCAAATATGGCTCCTGGTGGATTAAGGGCGGGTCATGAGAGTAATTTCCACGGAAGAGGTGGAAACAATTATGCCTTCAATAGTAACAAGGAAACACCAATTCCAGGTCCTCAGCAGCCCAAGCTAGCTGCAATTCCAGTGGCTAGAAGTCAGCAGGTATGGTTCTGCATTACTTTTAGTTTTTATCTAATTTGAAAGATTGTTCTGATCTCTGTTGGCGACTGTGTGTTTATTTCTTCCAGGACATGAGGTTCAGTGGCCCATATCCAAGTGTTGCACCTGGTCATGCTAGCGCATTGAGCAATGAGCCAGGGCATGCCATGCAAAATATGTATAATCACTCAACAGGTGGCCCACCGTATGCTATGATGAAACCTCCATACCATGGATCGAAGGATATTTCAGGTCTCTCGCCTGTAGAAGCCTATCGCCAGCAGCATGAAGTTAATGCAACGGTTGGTATTTTTGCTTGCTTGGGTATTATTAATGTGCTAATGCAATGTTAGGAAGTATTGAATTTTCTTAAGTGAGGTCAAGTATCGTTTTTTGTTATTCTTGTTTAAAACAACAGCAAGCTTGCACTCTTTTAAGCGCCAAATCTACTTGATTTTGTGAGCCGAGTAAATATTCTGTGTTGTTCTTGGCCAAGATTGTTGTTCTTTGACAACTAATGAGTACAACATGACTGTCAGTGGTGCTTGTTCACTCTTTTATAATCATTACCTGGTAGCGTTAGCAAGTATTGATAAATTGCATTTACATTGGATTGCATAGGGTGATAATGTTCCTGCCCCATTCGTGACATTTGAAGCCACTGGTTTTCCCCCTGAGATACTGAGAGAGGTAAGTTTTACTTTTGCCACATTTCAATGTTCGTATTCTTCCTATTGTTATCATTATCTTTTCATTTTTAAGGAAACGAGAGTATGAGATCACACACCTTAATTTTAAATACTACTTTTGTTATGTTTCATTACTTCTGAACTTATCAGTTCTCACTTGTCGCAGGTGCGATATCTGCTCCGGAGGAGGAGCATATGTCGTACGCTGCACTGCTAGTGGCACACTTACACGTGCAACAACTATTCTGATTTTTTGGAGGCTGCAAAATGAACTGTTGGAGCCTTTGTTGTGCATCTTCTAGAAGGGTACTTGGCCCTTTGTCCAAATCACACCTGATGTGACTGGGATTTCTTGCTTATTGGCTCTACCTCTTATGTCTTTATTGCCCTCTTTTGTTGCCTCAAGTTGCTTCTGTAAGCAACCATACACCCATGGGCTTTTTGGTTATATTTTCCTTTTACGATAGATAACTAACCGTATTTTAGCTTTTTCTTTTGTATCAATTAGTGCGGCTGATCATTCTATTTGGTTTTTTTTTTGGCAGATTTATTCCGCTGGCTTCTCTTCTCCCACCCCCATTCAGGCACAAACATGGCCTATTGCTCTTCAAAGTAGGGACATAGTGGCGATTGCTAAAACTGGTTCTGGAAAAACATTAGGATACTTGATCCCTGCCTTTATTCTTCTTAGACAACGGCATAATAATCCTCAAAATGGCCCAACGGTGTTGGTTTTGGCTCCAACAAGGGAGCTTGCAACTCAAATACAAGATGAGGTCATCAAATTTGGACGATCATCAAGAGTTTCCTGCACGGTGCGAATGTGTTGCTTAGTGCTTATTGTTTATTCTTGTTGGCCAAACAAAAAAGTGATTTTTTTCCATATTGCTTCACTTTATTGATTTAGGTGTTTCTTTTGATAATGCAGTGCCTCTATGGTGGAGCTCCTAAGGGTCCTCAACTAAAAGAATTAGATCGCGGAGCAGATATAGTCGTTGCGACTCCTGGTCGGCTTAATGATATATTAGAAATGAAAAAGATAAACTTCGGGCAAGTTTCCCTTCTTGTGCTCGATGAGGCAGATCGAATGCTTGACATGGGTTTTGAACCTCAAATACGCAAAATTGTGAATGAAATACCCCCACACAGACAAACTCTCATGTACACGGCAACCTGGCCAAAAGAAGTAAGAAAAATAGCAAGTGATCTTCTTGTTAATCCTGTCCAGGTGAACATTGGCAGGGTTGATGAGCTTGCTGCAAACAAGGCTATTACACAGGTTTATTTTCAACTACATCTTGTTCTTTTACTGTTTTTCAAAATGCAATAAGTACCTTTTTAGTTGTAATTAGTATCTACATTTTCCCCGCACAAAATGGTATAGATATTAGTAGCTTCTGCGAGTCATTTACATTTTCCCCTCACAAAAATTGATATATATGTTTTTAATTTGCAGTATGTTGAAGTTGTCCCTCAAATGGAGAAGCAACGCCGTTTAGAGCAAATCCTTAGAGCACAAGAACGAGGTTCTAAGGTCATCATTTTCTGTTCCACAAAAAGGTTATGTGATCAGCTTGCACGTAGCATTGGACGTAGCTTTGGTGCTGTGGCAATTCATGGAGACAAATCTCAGGGCGAGAGAGACTGGGTTTTGAATCAGTTTCGAAGTGGAAAATCTCCGGTTTTAGTTGCCACTGACGTTGCTGCTCGTGGGCTTGATATCAAGGATATAAGGTTAGGTCATATCTTTGGTTTCTTGCAAACGAATATGTTCAAAATGATGAACAATGAGTTGACATGATTATTTCACACAATTATGTTTGTTAAACGTTTACTTCATACAGGAAATCCTATAGAAGTTTGGCGTTCTTAAAAATATTTTATTTATTTATTTATTTGTTTTTTGTGTTGCAGGGTGGTGATTAACTATGATTTCCCAACTGGGGTTGAGGACTATGTACATCGAATTGGAAGAACTGGGAGGGCTGGTGCAACAGGAGTATCCTACACCTTTTTCTCTGAGCAGGACTGGAAATATGCAGCTGATTTGATAAAAGTACTGGAGGGAGCCAACCAGCATGTTCCCCCAGAAGTGCGAGACATTGCTATGCGTGGTGGGCCTAGTTTTGGCAAAGATAGGCGTTTTGATTCTGGGGGTGGTGGCCGTGGTGGCATGAGGGATGGTGGCTTTGGGGGCCGTGGTGGCATGAGGGATGGTGGCTATAGGGGCCGAGGTGGCATGAGGGACGGTGGCTATGGTGGCCGTGGTGGACCTGGTGGCCCTAGAGATGATCCTATGAATGGTAATGGTGGGAGGGATGATTTTTTTGGTGGCCGCGGCAACAGAGGACGAGGATTTGGTGGGCCTGGTGCTGGTCATGTTGGATTCGGTAGAAATGATCGTATGCCTCATGATCGGTACAACAATATGGATGGGAGAGGACGTGGGCGTGGATGGGGACGGTCCGATAATAGAAGAGAAATTACTGGTAGGAGCAGGGACAGAAGTTACAGCAGAAGCCCGGAAAGGGTAAGAACATGGGGTTATAGCAGAAGCCGAAGTCGCAGTCAGAGTCGCAGTCGCAGCCGTAGCCGCAGCTGGACCAGAAGTAGGAGTAGGAGCTGGAGTAGGAGCAGGAGTCGGAGTCGGAGCCGGAGCTTGTCCCGCAGCCGTAATCAGAGCTACAGCCGTAGCCCAAGGCGGAGTCGCAGCCGTGATCGGAGTCATAGCCGCAGCTATGACAGATCTGGCAATCCACCTCGTGAACAGATCTCCAACAAAAAGGATACTACACAAGCAATGTCAGATCCTGTAGCTCCTCCTGAATCAGGTTTGCGTCCAGTGTCCCCGGGTACTCGAGGCAATGCAATTCCAAAAACAGAGGCTTTGGAGCAAACGCCGGTAGTTGAGAACACTGAGCCAGAAAATCCAAATGTAGGTGGAGAACACCTAGAGGCTGTCAAAGAATCACACCATCAATCAGTTGCGGAAGATTGAGATATGATGGCAGTTTCACATCTAGTTCAACCAAAATGGCTTTTTCAACACCTGCTGTGAGTTAGCTTCTGTTGGTGAAATATGTAGCAAGGAGTTGACTTGAATTTTGGCTCATCTGGATACAAGTGAAATGACATTTGTTCTTTAGCATTGGGTTAGGTCTTCATACTCTGGGGAAGGAAGGCACTTTAAAGTTCCAACTACTTCTATATTGTGGGGGTTGTAATTCGAGTATTGGGAGATTTTTATGAGTTGTTACATGTTTTGTGTGAGAAATTGGGATAGATAAGCATAGAACCGCCCTCCCGTACATCCATTTTATACGCTCACATTTCTTTCGACATTTGCCTTAATTTTGTGGTATTATGAAGTCACGTTATTATATCTCATGGTTAGGAATGGCATTTCGTGTTTGTCAGCCGGGTTTTGTGTCCAAACACGTTTAGGTGTGAATGCTCTAAAGCCGAGCATGACCGGCTTTAGTCCCAATCAACTCACCTAAGAAGCAGATCAAGTGAGGCTCAAGTTTTGAGTTTTAAACTTAAAAGAAGCAGAAGAATCATTGGCTTGCAAGTAAGCAAAGAAAGGCGATTGGGAAATTGTTATTTATCATAGAACATCAGGTGCTAAAGCAAAAAAAACAAGCCACAAAAAGAATCTGCAAATGAAATGCTAAAGCAAAATCATTGTCCCTTCATTCCTCACTTGGTCTGCAAGTTCAAATGTTCTGCCAAAATACGCATATGAGGAAATGTTCCATCCAATTTTAAGTTCCACGGCTCCCAAATCCCATTGCATCGCCTCTATTAATTAACCATTTTAATGGTCAACTAAATTTGATTCTTCCACATCAAATCATGTTGTTGATCGAGCCGATTATGTCCCTTCAATTGCATTCCAAAACGTTTTCCCTTTACAGTATTTATTTGTGGTTTTCAACTTTTTGATTTTGTTTGTATCCATTATTTATATTTATTATTATAAAGTTGGAAAGGTGTAGCTTTCTTGTTTGTAATGTTTCATGTTGCTGAAATTTTAATGTGATTTACTTGTTTCTACTCACTATGATGTCATTGTCGTTTGGAATTTGTGATTGAATTTGGCATTTTATTTTTGAACGTTCAAACTTCAACTAAGACATAAAATTGGCGTCATTCAATGCCCATTTAAAACCATTTTCCTGATTTGCTTGGTCACTAAGGAAAAGGGAACTTGTTTTTTTTTATTAAATTTATTAAAAATAAAAATAAAATTGAAAACGTCTTTTTGATGCCCTTTCCCAAAGAGATAATAATATTATATATATATATATTTTTTTTTACGCCACACCTATTATGCAAACGTGGACTTGTTCATTGACTAGCAAATACCACGATAAATGGGGATTTGTGGAGGGAAAGTTTCCTTTTCTTTTATCTCGGGAAAATTCATGAATTATTGTAAATTTCTAAAAAGCACTTATTCGAGTGAGATACTACTAATAATAACCAAAAATAAATAAATAAATAAATAATGCTGTCCTTGGGTTAAAATCCCCTCTTTCATTGACTATTAACTTACGATATAAATACAACAAAATAAATGGGATTTGTAGGAGAAAGTTTCCTTTATAAAAAGAAGAAGAAGAAAAAAATAAGAAAAAGAGGGAGTAACTTGGTGAATTATTCTAAATTTCCAAAAAAAGCACTTGCTGGCTATATTATAGTGAAATCTAAAATAAACAAAACTTATGAAAACTAGGACCCTCCACCAATTAGATCCCCCAAATTCCTTGTCGGCACAACCCAACCCATAATCGCATTTATATGTAGCGATAAGATTCCCGCGAATCAAAACTCGCCACGTCTTGTCAACCGCACTCGGTCACCGAAACTCTTAACAATATTAACAACACAGACGACGTCGTTTCAATCCTCTCCTTTCTTATTCTAAACTTTCCCGCTAAAATATTTCACCACCAATGGCAACCTCGAGGTTTCTTGGCCGTATCAGGGGCACTACAGACAATTCATAAAACAAAAGGAAAAATGGAAAATCGGATCGAAACGATGCGTCTTAAGGGTGTGGGGGGAATCTCTTTTGTGGCACCAAAATCACCGCCATCTCCTCTTTCCTTTCCTTTCCTTTCCTTTCCAAAAGCCTCTCTCTCTCTCTCTCTCTCTCTCCTCTCTCTTTCTCTCTCATCAGTTCTTTCTCTCTGGTTTAGGGTTTCCTCTTTCGCTCTGTAATTATCCTTTCCCTATTATCTCTGTTTTCATGGTACAAGGAGGAGGAGAATGTCGCTGATGAGCCTTCGTCTTCGCTGTAGATTCTTCAATTCCCACCTCCAGCTACTTTCTAGGTCAACCATGGCGTAAAATCGGCCTTTTCTTTTCTATTTTCTTCCTGGTAATTTCCCTCTCCTTTCGCTTTCCCTTTCTTATTTGTTATTCTTTTTTAGTTTAGTTTCGAACTCTTGTTTGAATTTATTTATTTATTTATTTTAGACGGTGATTTGTGTGCGCGTGTTTTTTGTTATTTCATTGAAGACGATGATTTTTGTTTTTGTTTTTTTTTTTTTTTTGGTGCGATACTGATGTTGTTTATGTTTCAAAAATCAGGAGAAAGTTTCTTTATTCGGTTTTTCTTCCCTGCTAATTTTCCTTTTTTATTATTGTCTTGATTCCGTTTTGCTTAAAATCCAGTTTAGCCAAGTAAAGTGCCTTCTCGAGCTCAAATAAGCCGTAAAATTTCTGTTATTCATGAGTTCGATTTTATTAATTACAGAAGCTAATTCGAGTGTTGAGTAAATTTCAGAAGCTAATAATTTGAGTTTGATAATATTCTGTTTCTGTGTATGCTCTTGTTGTTCACGTTTCTTAATAATATTATAGTTCTATTTTCTGGTGTTTTGACTCTTTGAGATTGAACCAGAAGGTCTATTTTTTGCTTGACACTTTTTCCCGACTCTCCGCGTTTTAATTTGATTAGAGGTCTGAGTTGAAACTGGGATCTTCAAATTTTTCTCAAATCGGTCCTTTGTTGGTCTTAGTGGAGGATTGCTTTTATGAAAAGTGAAGTACGTTTCTGCCTGTTTCTGGTACGAGGGATCGACCAACGTTTGGCATCTTTCTTGTGTAGCCTTTATATATTGAAAAAATTATCGTCTGTTCTTTCTGCTGTTTTTTTTTGGCTTAGTTTTCAACGTGCCTTCTTTTTGGGTGTTGATATTTTATACTTTTTTGGTAAATGAGTTATTATTTTCTTGTTTCCTGATTTTAGTGTATTGTCTTGTTATCAGCGTACAACTTTATTATTTTAGGGTCATTCCGAAGTCTTATATAATTCTTTGTTTTGCAATTATTTTTGGTTTTTTCTCGTATGCTTACATCTCCTTTTGTTGAATTATGCAGTGGTGGCAGTACTGGTATAGAAATGTACCATGTTCCAGAACACGGAACTGATGAGAATTTAATGGTATCTCCACTTTTGTTGCTCTTATGCTGTTTTAACTCATAAAGAGCGCTTGAATTGAGTTGGAAAAAAAAAAAAATTGAGCAGACTTATTGAGGTTTTCGTCCTAACTTAATAGATTCAAAGTATGGAACCAAACATGCATTTGACTAGTCCATTCGAACAAGTTGAAGCTATGTACAGCGAAGGAGCCCCCGAGTTTGTTGTTGATCAGGGCTTGTTTTATCCCGCTGCCACCAGCTATGGATATTACTGTACAGGTTAATACCTAGATCTTTTTTCTCTGTATAAAATGATGATTTATAGTTGGTCTCTCATTTTTATTTCTGTTTGAATTGGTCAGGATTCGAGTCACCCGGAGAATGGGAGGACCACAATAGAGTTTTTGGTGTAGATGGTCCCGATATCCAGTACACGGTAAGTGATCATTCTAATATAAATGAACACGAGGATATATGAAAGAAATAGTCCCACTTTAATTATGGTTGTTTCAACATCTTTTTTTTCCCCCCTTATGCAGGGTGCACAAAGTGAAAGTTTGCCTTATGTATATTATACACCTACCTATGGATATGCACAGTCTCCATACAACCCATACAATCCTTACATCCCTGGTGCTATGATAGGAGTTGATGGCCCTTCTGTAGGGGCACAGCAGTACTATTCCGTTGCCCCTTATCAGAATGCTGTTTCTTCACCGGCTTATATTCCAGTTGTGTTTCAACCAGACATGATTCCTAATAGTTCTTCTGAATCCCTGATTGATGCTGGAGCCTCAACTAATAGGCCTGATGGTAGAGGGTCAAAGCATAGCTTAAGTTCAACTTCTGGAGCCTTTCCTAACTTTACGAAACCTACATCACATGCAAAGAATTCATTTACAATGATATCAGAAGGGTCCAAATCTAATGCTGGACCAAGCAAGCAAGCTTCAGCAAATGGAAGTGTTTCTACTGGTCGTTTTCCATCTTCAGCTTCATCACATGTTTTTCAGGTGAGGAGACATAAATTACAAATTTTAAGTTTCATATTGATTGGTCTCTTGGTGCAAAGGTATAGAGGTGGGTTCTTGTTATTATATTAGTGCTTTCCAAATTTTACTATTTTGCTATTTCTATTCTCAATGAGGTTTAGAGGGTTCATTGACCCATAATAAGTTCAATGAATTGAGCTGGGAATAAGCATTTCAATAAGAAACTTGACATATATCTTTCTATTGATATTGTGTTTGCTTACAGGGTAGAAGTTCCTCTGGCTCAATTCAAGCTGTAGACAAACTCCCAAATGGAAAAATTCCAACTCATAATAACCAGTTGAAAGTAGCTATCCCTGGTACTAGTTTATCTGACTTTGGATCTAGTAATCATGGACGGGGTACAATGGCTAAAGTCCAACCAAAAGTGCCTGTTGGCAGATCCTTGAACGATGCTAATAGTGGCCTGGATTCTTTGAGTGAACAGAATCGGGGCCCCAGAATCAACCGACCAAAAAATGAATTGCCTGTTAAAGCATACACATCCAGGGCAGGTGGTACTAATGCACAAGAAAACATTATTATTTATACTGATCAGTACAACAAGGATGATTTCCCAGTTGACTTTACAGACGCAAAGTTTTTTGTAATAAAGTCTTACAGTGAGGATGATGTGCATAAGAGCATTAAATATAATGTTTGGTCATCTACGCCCCATGGCAACAAGAAACTAAGTAGTGCTTATGAAGATGCTCAGAGAATAGCTGCAGGGAAACCTAGAGGCTGTCCTATCTTCCTTTTCTTCTCGGTGAGTCTTTTTCTAACCGATATCTTTCAGTTAGTGGCCTTTCAAAAGATTCCAATTTCGTAGTCTGAAGCTGTTATCTGTAAAATTCCTGACTAAGGTTAGATCACCTTTTGCAGGTTAATGTGAGTGGTCAATTCTGTGGTGTTGCTGAGATGGTCGGTCCGGTTGACTTCAATAAGGATATGGATTTTTGGCAGCAAGATAAATGGAGTGGTAGCTTCCCTGTTAAGTGGCACATTATTAAAGACGTCGCTAACACCAGCTTAAGGCACATCATATTGGAGAACAATGAGAACAAACCAGTGACCAATAGCAGGGATACGCAGGAGGTATTTGCTTTAACCCTATCGAGGAACTTATATTTTACTTTAGTACCTTGATTTGAATATGCATTCTGTATCTTTTTAGAGCATATCTTCTTTATATCCTCTCTTTCCTAAACTGTCGTACTCTCAGAGACATGCTAAATTATTCTCATTCCTTTGCAGATCATGTATAAGAAAGGCCTTGAGATGTTGAGAATTTTCAAGAATCACACACTGAAGACTTCTTTACTTGATGACTTTGTGTACTACGAAAATCGTCAGAAAATTATTCAGGAAGAGAAAGCCAGTTTACTTGTTAGGAGTTTTCACAGTCCATTCTTTATACCGGCATTGGGTCCACCTCGCAAGCTGAACTGTGTTGTTGAGCTGCCTCCGAGTAAGGTAGATAATGCTTACAAACCTAGTTATGAACCGAACAGCTCAAAGAAGACAGTTATCACTGCATCAGAGCAGGCTTCTTCTCAGTCTAATATCACCAACACAAACATAAGAAATGAACATCCTGATAAAGGTGGTGTCGAAGCAAAAGACGATGCATCTACCTTTAAAATCGGTTCATTGAGTATCAACCCGAAGGCTTCTGATCTTATATCTTCAGTTGGCACCACCAGCACTGTTGCTGCTAGTACAGAACCTTTCAGTGTCACAGTTGGCTCAGTACCTCTTAAATTTAATGGGGCTTCTGAATCTTCCGGTATTTTAACAGTTGGGACTATTCCGCTCGATCCGAGGGCCTTACTATTTGATAAAGGAGGAGGTGGTGCACTTGCCAAAAGGGGTTCTCAACAGAAATGATGCAGAGTTTTTTCACAACTTTTAACATTTTATGGAAGTTATTTTGTTTTTGTGTTTTCTGCAGGGTCAATGGAAATGGAAATCTGAGTGTAATCATACTTACTCAGACATAGTTATAGGCAAGGGTAAAACTGAAATACTGAGTTTGACATTCCTTTTTTTGTTTTTTATTTTTATTTTTGGGTCCTCCTGTTTGTTTTTTTTTTTTTTTTTGCTTCAGTTGTTTCTTTCTTTCTGGTCCAGACTGACACCGATGATGTTTTTCTTGACCTTTTTTTTTCTTTTTTGGGGAGGGCCTTTGTTGCCTCTGATATCAAAGTGGAAATACACATGTTCTTATCTTTTCTTCACCAAACTCTCCAGATGTTATACTGACATGATCAAATTTATGATTATCATGATGTGCTGTGTTATGGAAAGATTATTATCGTTTATTTACGAATTATGCATCGACCTTAATGCTATGTTTGGTAGGATGGATAGAAAAGAGAAAGGAAAGAGAAATAAAATACTAAGTGAAGAAAGTAAAATGATTTTTTTTCATGTTGTTTGGTATAAGAAAAAAAAAACAAAAAGAAAATGTTAAATTTAAGTTATTTTATAATAATATTTTAAGATAAATAAAAATATGATGAATGATGATGATTAAAATTGTTATTTTATTTTTTATTTTTTTATCAAATTTTTTTTCTTTATTTCTAAAGTTGGAAAGATTCAAAATTATTGGGTCTCATAAATTTTCATTTTCTTTTCTTTCACATTTTCTCTCTACTAAATAACCTAAATTTTCATTTTTCTTTACAAAATTATTCATCTATTTTTTTTTTTCTCTCTTTTTCACCCTACTGAACACTGTAAAAGTGGATGTGGATTTATCGTTGTTTATTTTTCTTTTGATTGTCAAATTATTCTTTGACTTTTGTCCAACCACTTGTACTGCTACACCCAAAAAAAAAAAGCAAACGACATGAACTTTCAAAACGACTACAAATTCCTTGAACGACATGAGAATAAGAAACGACAAATGATACCAGTAAAGACTTGACAATAAAAGAAACAGGTTAACATTGAAGAAGACGGCGACAAGTTCCATAAACTACATTAAAATGGATGAACTACAACAAAAGAAAACAAAAATGTCCATACATTAATGAAGAGCTAGGAGGAAAGGCCACATCATCATAATTCATCACTGATCAGATGCAGAGAGTGATACCACGTGTAAATCATGCGTCACAGCCAAGTCAACGTGTAAGTCATTTGGGGCCCACACTGACCCACGGAACCCAATTTTACACTGCCACAGTTAGGAGTGTAAGTAGGCCGAGTAGGTTTGGATGGGCCTGAAATTTGGGCTGAGCCGTCACATTTAGGGTGAGGGGAATTTGAACCGCAACATCTTTTGTGAGACACAAACCCATAACCCTTTGGGTTTCTTTAGGTATGCTCGGTTTTGCGGGTTATGAGGGTTGGGCCTGTGTCCCTTGCTGACAAATTTAGAGCCCGTTAAGTTCATGGATTAGAACCATTTTTTATTTACGTGTATTTTTTGTGAGAGAAAATACTGTAGCGAATCATGAATCATGATTCAAATCAGATAACGAATCCTCCAACAAAACGGACTCCTATTTTGAGTTATTTGCCATTTTAAATTGGCTATGAGGAAAAAAAATTTCCCAGATTTACAGAGCATTGGCTAATGACTTTAGTGTGCGCTAGATCAATTTGTAGGCCATCCATTAACTTAGTTTTTCTACTCTTATTAAAACCTGAAAACCAACCTCACACTCTCACAATACCTTGGTGTGATGGCAGACAACCTTGGCGGAATCGGGGACGAGGCTGACTGCATGTGATTGTTCGAAACGGAGAGAGAGAGTCAGAGAAGAAGAAGAGGAACGGTGGAGACTTGGAGAGGAACTGAGAAGAAGAAGTGAGAAATTTATGAGAACGAATCAATCTCAGACGCAGAGACTTAGGGTGAGCGGTGGCAAATGATCGAGAGAAAAAAGGAAGAAGCCCTAAGCTATAGGGCTTTTTTACATAAGAGGCAAAAATTCATGTAGCCGGGTCGGGAGTAAATGAGTTAAATGGATCCCGTCCCGCAACTCTACCCGCAAATTGCAGGTTGGGAAAATTGGAAACCAAAAAAAAAAAAAAGAAAAAGGAAACGAAAACTTTAATTTTGAATAGAGTAAAATCGGATAAGCCGAGTTGTTCGGGTACGGGGTAATTTCTTACACCCCTAGCCACAGTGATTGTTACTTACCGTGCCTCAGTGAAAATCTTCTTGGATTTGTTGTTTCTTTTTTCCTCTTTTTTCTCTTTTTTGGGTAAAATAAATAAATAGAGAAATTAAAGTGAAAAGTATCTCCTCTTAATAGTAAAAAACTCGCCATTCAAATCCGTTCCTCACCGCGAAAGGAGGCGCGTCTAACGCACGCGCCGCGCTCCTGGCTCGTCCCTCCTTGGGATCCCGATCAGGTAGTCTCTCTCTCTCTCTCTCTCTCCAATTCATATTTTGCGTTGGAGCATTATTACTTTTAATTATTTCCTCTTCTCTTTCTTCAATGGCGCTCCTTTACTCGTTGACTCGAATGGATGCCTAAACCAGATTTGTACTGCAAAGGTTTCTTCTTTTCTGGTTCTTTCCCTTTTTCTTTGACTCCTCCATTTTTATGGACTCGTTAGCTTTTCTTTCCGAATTTATTAGCAATTTCACTAGACTTCTCTCGTTACTGCTTGAAATTAATAGAAGTGGTCATTTTCGGGTACTATTGAAACTTTTTTCTTTTGGGTGAGTGCCAAGTGTTATTCTTTTACAATTTCGGTTGTGCATATGTCTAATTGAAAAAGTTTTAGATTTTGAGCTTTGGAAAAACTTTTTTTTTTTTTTTTTGGTCAAATTAGATATGCTTTTTAGCTAGCAATTTTGTCAATGTTATATAGAAGCTGCATTTCTCTAACTTTTTTTCTTTTTGGGTATGTCCTAACCAAGTATTTTCAGTTATAGTTTCATGCTGTTCAAGGACAAAAATTTTGATGCTTTTTTTGTATTGCAGATAGAAGCTCCTGTCTCCACTTGAATGAAAATGGTATTTTTCATTTCATTTTTCAAGCACTGTATCCTCCTTAAGTGATAGTTCTGATCAATGCCAAACCCATTTTATTATAAGGCTCTCTCTCTATTTCTTTGTTTCTGTTTCCACAGGTTGATCAGGAGCGTGAAAAGCCACTGGTGCCCAAGGAAGAAGTTTTGGATTTCGATTTTCCTCCTCAAACTATGCTTTCTGGACAGTTTGGGGTATACCCATTTTGGGAATAATGGATTTTTCTTTTCTCCTTGTATCCTTTTACTAAGAGATAATCAGTATTTGGGGTCATTTTGGATGGAAAGAAATGAAAGGATTTTTTAGCAGATAGACAAAGATGCTGGTTTTCTCTTTGAAAGGATTAAATATGTAGCATCCTTTTGGCCTTAGACAGATAAATTTTTCAAGGATATCCTGTTATCTATGATCATGATAAGTTTGGAAGACCGTTTTGAGTTACTAGTGTGTCTTGTTTATTTTTAGTTTTATGGGTCTTTTCTATATTCTCTTTGAGAACCTCTTCTCCTCAAAGTGTTACTTTTGATGTAACTGTATCTCGTTTAATAAAATTTAATTTTTGATATAAGAAAAAAAGGGATAGCGAGTAGTGATTGCTTGAGTTTATTTTTTCCTTTCCCTCGTTCTGCCAATTGAATTCCAGGAAAATTTTGCAAGCTCATCGGGAAGCAATTTAAGATCATCCTTAATTGGGATGGGTTTCCTACCAGCGCTTGTTGACAAAGTTATTGAAGAAAAGGGTACGTTATTCTTTGCCGGACAATGTTGCAAATCTAGCTTTTTTATCTTGCCTCAGTGAGTAGGAATAGTTGGAGAGAACAATGGAATTATAAGTTTAGAAAGACTAGAAAATAGAGTACCGCTAATTTGTGTCGCTTCTTTTTCTATAATTTCATTGGATATGATCTATCAATGCCGTTACTGAAAATTGATGGCTGAATAACCTTTTTGCATTAGGGGTAGATGATGTTGATTTGTTGGTGGACGCACTTGTTGCATATTCAGTAAGTAAATATCTATTTTTTCCCCTTTTCTTTTTCATTGATTTTTGTTTGCTTTTTTTAAGAGAATATAAGCTGATTCCTAATGCATATAGAAGGGTTTGAACTTTTTGAACGTTCGCATCTTGTAATAATGGTCATTTTTGTATATGATGCTTAGCTTATCCTATTACCGACACTAATACTTTACTCATTTTGAAATACACAGGCTCCTCAAAGATCCAATTCTGAATCTTCTGATTCTTTGGATAGCTTATTTGATGACAAGGATGAAAGCAGCCCTCCAGAAATACCCACTTTCATTGAGCTGAAAGAGGTAAACTGTATACATCAGAGCAGTTTACTCTTGATTTTGCTTTCTTAATGTACTCAATGAAATTACACTTTTCTTATTGTTCTTCATTATACATTGTTTTGGTCATTTAGGATGCTATAAGTATAGTATTGTAATTGGCAGTGGAATAATTCTAAGAAAAAACTAGGTTGAAGAGCATCTAATCTTACTTTGAAATCTTAACGAAAAGAGAGACTATATTTTCCTCTCCAGCACAGAAAAAGCGAATGTCTTGATCTTGATGTGCTTCTATAGAATAGGACCATTCAATTATTTTCTCCTCATGTTTCTTTCCTTCAATTTGTGATGAAAAATTGGTTATGACACATTGCACTTTTTTCATAATGCAGTTTGTACTGATGTATTGAAAAGACATTTTGGAGTGGCCACTGGATTATAAATATATATAATCACTTGTATACTTTGGGCACGTGTGGTTTATCTTAAACGGCATTGATTCACTTAATATTCATTCATTGGTAGGAGCCTGACATACTCGATGACGTTGATGATGGGAAAAGAGCATCATTACAGATGATGAATTTCTCTCTAGATGAAATAAACTTTGCAATTGATAAGCTTGGTATGTTTATTTTCTAGAAAAAGCTTATTGTCATATTAATATAGCGATTATATTGTTCTTACCCCTCATAACCAGTGCTATTGCTACTGCTAGTTAACTTTCTATTTCTTGTTTCACATATACCTATTGGGCTTTCTTTTAATATAAGTGATTGATGCCCTGGGAGCATATTTCATTTAATTTACCTGTGATAAATACGTTTGGGAGCACTCTCTTCAGGGCTCCGACAGATATATTTGACCAAAGTGAAAGTAGAGTATGATAATCTTTATAATCATAGATCTTGGAATTCGTGGCTCTAGATACCACATCGTTGGAAATGTAGTTCTTGTTATTACATCACTTTTACAATATGTTCGTTTTGTATCTAAATGTTAAATGTATTTGCAATTGAGACAACTTGGCTCATTATAGTGCTCCTTCTCATTTAAATATGCTTTTGGGTTTATGACTCTAAAATATGTTTGTAGTGTATCGTTTTTTCTTTTTCAACATTTACATTCTTTAGTTAACTTCAATGTGTTTTTTATCAGGTGAAAATACTCCAATTGACGAATTGGTGGACTTCATTGTTGCTGCCCAGATAGCTAAGAGGCTTGAAGAGGAGAGACACGATATTGTTAGTGATGCAGAAGAGAGAAATGAGGTCTTGAATGATTCTTGCTTTAACTAGTAATCCTTTTTAGACATCTTTGGATTTTGGGGAATAACTAGTATTCTTGTGACATTTCACTAGGAAACAATTTGCCTTACACGTCATGAAAGAAGTTCATAAAACTGTTGTCTTTAAATGGATGATTATTAAACGTGGTATTGGCAATGAAATCTTTAAATGGTAACTGCGTATTCGGTTGTTCAATGTCTCCTGTTACTGATTTTCAAACTTTCAAATACTGCCCAACGGGGTCAAAGCACATAGTTGGAGACTGATAGTTGGATAGTGCAATGGAATTTCAAGAAAACACTCATGATGATAATTAAATTGGGAATAAGTTAGTGTTCTTCATTTAATGTACATATTTTGTAATGTATATTAGTTGGTATAGCCTTTGTTTTTTCAGGATACCAATAATGAAACCTTGTTTGGAACCATGGATAAAACACTTCACTTGCTTGAGATGGGTTTCTCCGAGGCTCAAGTTTCTTGGGCAATAGAAAATGTTGGTGAGTTTTTCAATATATATCTGCTTCCATGTACTTGAAGAGAGAGATACTTAGTCATGTTTAAACTAATTTAGTTGTTGTATTTGATTATTATAAATGAAAATATTTGCGTATATGAAAAGAAATTCTATTCTTATGTTACTAAAGGGAAGTTTGTCTCATTGAAAGCAATCCGAATTTCCACCAAAATATCTACAACTTATGTAACTTATTCAGGTCTGAAGTTATATAGATGTTTGTGTTAGGAATTCTGAGATTTTATCTCTGAGTTTCTGCAGTGTACTTACTTTTTGCAGTCAAAGGAACAACTGACTCTTGAGTTATTTCAGTGCTATAACTTGATCTTTTCTTGTTTTTATCTTTTGGTGTCAACGTTTTGAGCTCCTATTTTGTACAAGTCATCATCTTCTGAAGCAATATTTCATGGTATTTTGCAAAAAAGATGATATCGATTTTTATTTTTCTTCACTTTGCTGCTTTGCACCTGCTATTTGGTTTTGCTTATGTTTAGTTGACCTATGAATCAACCATTACCCTGTTTATTTTTGCAGGTTCAGAAGCACCAATCTCAGAGCTTGCTGATTCAATTTTTACGGGTCGGACTCCTGTTAAGGTTACGGTTAATCTCATATTTAATGATCAGTTATTTGTTAAACCAATTTCCAAGTTTTTGTTTTTTCCTTGCTCTCTACTAGTCCCTTAAAAACTTTCCCACTGGTCTTTAGTATTATGAACCGTTTGCAAATTCTTCTTTTGTTCTTAAACATATTGGGTGCGTTTGGAATTGGTTTTAAAATGATTTTGTTTTCAATAAAAAGTAAAAATGAGATTGTTTTGAGAATCATTCTGAGACCGATTCTGAAATTGCTTTTGGTTGGTTTTTTAAGAGATTGTTTTTAGTATAATAAAAAAGTGAAATCGTGTTTATTAATTAATATATTATAATATTGTTGATAAGTACTAAAAAATGAAAACAGAAAAGTGAAAACAACTTTGAACTGTTTTCTAATTCCTTCACAAAAACCATTCTCATTGTTTTCGTTTTCAAAACATTTGCTAAACAAATGTCGTTTTGTTTTCATTTTCATTTTTTGCTTCTCGAAATATGTGAAAACCGTTTTCAAAAATGGTTCCAAACACGCACATTGTTTTTGCTTTTGTTTTCTTAGTTTCTTGGATTTTATACATGGTCATAACCTTCACATCAGAGTTCAATGGTCACCGTCATAGACTCGTAGAGAAACCCTATGAATTTGGGGTGTCAAGAGGCTAGATCGTCATTCCATCATATCTGAGGATCCCTGTTTGCTGTTTCTCTTTGAAAATTTTCACTTCTATCCAATGTGTGTTTTCTCCTTCCTTTGCACATCAATATTCAAATTGATGTTTCATTGCTTCACTAAAGTGGAAATTTATCTGGTGCAGCCCTCAATCTCCACGAGTACAAGTGAGTTACGCACTGCAAGCAATTGCAGATCTTTCGCTCTGGGAGCGGAAGGTATCCGAAGAGACCCCTTGCTTGGTTCAGCAAAAGTGGAAACCAGCGATCTTTATCCTGATACAGTTTCTCAATCCATGGATTTCAATGCCGAACAGAGGCTTTTGGGTAAGAGACCTAAACAAGAGCTTAGTTTCGATACAGTTCCTCCGTTCGGGCACATAGACTACGAGGACAATCAAAAAGGGAAGAGGCCAAAAGAGGAATACGACGATGATTCCAGCTCTTTGTCTGGCCCAACTTGGCTTGATGAAAAGATGTACCCTGAGTTCACCGAATGTGAAATGCCTAGACCTTTTGACTACAATCCACGGAGGAGTCTTAGTGGAGTGGTTGCTAGACCGCCATATTTCTTTTATGGGAATGTTGGGACTGTATGTCATGAATCTTGGGTAAAAATTTCAAAGTTCCTGTACAACTTGGAGCCTGAATTTGTGAACACTCGGTTCTTCTCGGCTCTGAGTAGGAAGGAAGGCTACATACACAATCTTCCAACTGAAAACAGGTCTCAGATCCTGCCAAAGCCACCAATGACCATTGAAGAGGTAATGCCGCGTACAAAGAAATGGTGGCCAGCGTGGGATGCGCGGAAACAGTTGAGCTGCATCAGTTCTGAAGTCAATGGCATACCCCAACTCTGCGCTAGGCTTCAAAATACTATTGCTAGTTCTCATGGATTGCTCTCTTCTGAGCAGCAAAGAAACATACTTCATCACTGTAGATCATTGAATCTTGTGTGGGTTGGCCCCAACAAGCTTGCACCTCTAGACCCTGAGTACTTAGAAATTATTCTAGGTTACCCCTCAAATCACACTCAAGCATTTATTAGTTTAATAGAAAGACTTCAGTCGCTGAGATACTGCTTTCAAACGGATACGTTGGGATATTATCTGTCTGTGTTGAAGTCCATTTATCCGAACGGCCTAACAGTATTGTCTATTTTCAGCGGAATTGGTGGAGCAGAAGTTGCTTTCCACCGGCTTGGTATTCATTTGAAAGCTGTGGTATCAGTAGAGACTTCTGAAACCAAAAGGGGGATTCTCAAGAAATGGTGGCAGAGCACCGGGCAAACTGGCGAGTTGATACAAATTGAAGACATTCAAAAGCTAACAAGTAGCAAGCTTTCGAGTTTTATGAACAACTTCGGTGGGTTTGACTTCATCATTTGTCAGAACTCGTTCACTCATTCTCCAAACTCCAAAGTGCCTGCGAATGTTGATAGCATATCTGGTTTCGACTTCTCGTTGTTTTGCGAGTTTGTCCGCATTCTGCAACGCGTTCGGACTATGTCGGAAAAAAAGAGGTGACAAATTTTCCCATGTCACGAGTATTTGTGGCATGTCGCCAAATGCATCATGATAAAAGTAATATTCTACCTTTTTCCCTAGCTCTTATTTATTCTCTCTTGAAGTTATGTATGTAAGAATTTGTTCAACCTTCAAGTGGAAAAAGGAGAGATGATCGTATTAGGTTGTGGAAACAATGTATATAGGGCTTCATGCTTCTCTCTTTGATTCATGGTGCTTGTTGTTAAGAATGTGCCTTCAGATTGTTTAGGATAATCAAATTTTGGCGAATATATAATTATATTGTGATGGAGTATTTGCAAAGAACAACTTTTTGGGCGTGGGAAAATTGAGAAACTCAACAGCAAAATTGACAATGAGTTTGTATGATGAGCGATATATTATGTGCTTTAGAAGCTAGAATATTGTTTGAATTGCCTAAATAAAACTACCCAAAAGGTCCGAACATTGGTCACTTTCAAGATACGAGGAATGAGGCTTAAAAGGACAAAACCATTCCAACTTGTATTCTCCAAAGAAGAATGATTTTTCAATTGTGTTTTGAAATTAATTGAGGTACAATTTTGCAAGGAAAGTCTTCCTTAAAAACTGCTCTCGCTCTTCTCTTATTATTGCAAGACATAGCACGTGAGCCTCCTAACTCCACGAGTGTTGTCTGATAACAAGAACAAGAACAATAACAATAACAATAATATAATTCATGATTCATCGTGCTTATGGTAAACAAACAAAAGTCATCCTTGGAGTATATCTTGTTTCTTGCCATCGATTTTTTCTTGGTTTGTAAGTGGGGTTGTCTCCATTTCATTTTCCAATAGCAAAATGAACAACTTTTTTTCTTCTACATTTAAATGCCTGATTAGTGAACTCACTCTTAACTAAATCAAATTGATCAACAAACACATAGATAGAAAAGGAAATTTTAAATATGAAAAAAAAGATAAAAGGCTAAAAGAAAATGCATACTAAATATGGCAATTATTAGGAAATTTTAATGAAGAATACACTTTTAGAAAAAAAAAAAAAAAAAAAAAAAAAAAAAAAAAAAAAAAAATTTTGGAAAAAAAAAAAAAAAAAAAAAAAAAAAAAAAAAAAAAAAAGTTATTGGAAAAAATATAATATTGCTATTGGTATTGCACGGTATTGAACAGTAGTATGTAAATACTTCACATTAAATTACATCATATATCCAAATCTAATAATTCACCAATTTCTTAACATTATCTTTGCAGAGATATGGGGATGGACTGATTGAGGGCGACTGGGCAGCTCCTAAAATCGTGGTCGATTTTTTATTCAACTTTCCTAGATATACATATTTAATGCATTATTAATTATTGATAATATAAAAACATTCGTCCATGAAGCAATACATTATTGAAAAAACATCTAAAGAAAACATTATAGAGAAGGATATCGTTATAATAAGAAGAAATTTTAGGTGACCAAGAAATTACATTTTTTAATTTGGTTTTAATTTTATTTTCATTACGGTGAAGAGGGAGAATCAATTGTTATCAGCTCAAATTGATACATTGAATCAGTTTTGCTCTTAAAAAAAAAATAATAATAATAATAATAAAAAAATTGTCTTTTTTTGACAGTCACAGCTTATCATATATTTGTCACCATCTTTGCTTTGCAAAAAGAAGCCTGTGTTGTCTTCAAACTCTTTTGTGAGCATTTTAACTATTTTTGTTCCCCAAGTGGGACATCCCATAAAACATTTAGGTATTTTTTTTCCTTGTTCTCTCTCACTCCTTTTTTCATAATCAACATTTTAACGATGTGATATAACTTGTAGGGTAAA